>NC_064808.1:101611587-101663545 GCF_023721935.1 Panthera uncia
CCCTCCTTCGTCTCCCTCCTTCGTCTCCCTCCTTCGTCTCCCTCCTTCGTCTCCCTCCTTCGTCTCCCTCCTTCGTCTCCCTCCTTCGTCTCCTTCCTTCGTCTCCCTCCTTCGTCTCCCTCCTTCGTCTCCCTCCTTCGTCTCCCTCCTTCGTCTCCCTCCTTCGTCTCCCTCCTTCGTCTCCCTCCTTCGTCTCCCTCCTTCGTCTCCCTCCTTCGTCTCCCTCCTTCGTCTCCCTCCTTCTGCCTTAGGAGGTAGCCTTTCCCAGCTGTTGAAGCTGAGCTGTGCTCCTTTAAATGCCTTAAATACTTATCTGTACCATTCATTTAGCCATTTAATTTTGTCTTATGTTACTTACGTATTTCTGATATCTGTGTCCTGTCTTTCCCCATCAGCCTGTGCATGCTGTGAGGAGAGCCCTGGTTTTTTTCTGTGTTCACCACAGCCTCTGGGGTAGTGCTGTGCCTGCTTTCCGAGTGGAGAAATGAACATTCCTCATCACTGTGACAGTGATGTGGAGAGAGAGCTGGCTAGAAAATCTGCAGGGGCCTTTTGCACACTTCTTGGGCTTTGGTCCCTGAGTTTCTTTGGTTAGGTCATACTTCCGTGTTCTGTGCTACCAGATGCTGTTAAATTCAGTTGAGTGGCTCTATGTTAGCTTTATCTAAAAAGCAAAGATTTTTCAGAATACCTTTGGGAGTCACCAAAATACTGTCTGATAAAAACAGGGACGAACAAGTCAGATCTACGAGTGTGTAATGTCTTCCATTGTGCTCACCCGCCTTCCTGTGTTGGAGAGTTTTCTGCAAAGTTCTTTCTGACATTTCTTACATGGTAGGGCAAGTGGCCTCCAAATCCAGGGCTGCTCACCTTTCACCCTGTAGAAAGTAGAAGAGACATTGGATGGCCTACTGTGAAATCTTTGTCAGCAATGGTCAGGGATTTGTGTCTTCCAGTCAGCTATTTAAAAAGGTAGTGGTTTTCCTCTGGTGATAAAAGTAAAATATGTTCGTTGTATAAAATAATGAAAGCTATGAATAAAAAAGTCCTATATAATCTTATTACCCAAATATTAAACCAGTGTTAGCACTTTGGTGTTTTTTTTTCCCTTTCACTTTTTTCCCTTGTGTATATGGGTGTGTGTATGTGTGTGTGTATAAAAGGTCAATTATTTTTTTAAGTGTTAATATTGTAGTTTAAGAATGGTGCCAGGGAGAGTGCCTGGCTGGTTCAGTCAGTTAACCGTCTGACTCTTGAATTTGGCCCAGGTCATGATCTCACGGTTCTATTGTGGGATTGAGCCCCACCTCGGGCTTTGTGCTGACGGTGTAGAGCCTGCTTGGGATTCTGTGTCTCTTCATCTGCCCGTCCCCTTCTCAGATGCATGCACACATGCTTTCTCTTTCTTAAAAATAAATACACATTAATAAAAAAAAAAAAAAAGGTACCAGGATCATGTCTACAATGGCCAAATAACTTGGCCCAGTGTAAAGAAGCATGTGCTGTACTATGTTAACTTTTGTGACTTCTGTTATCAATCCTGGCTTTAAGTTAAGGTTCTTTGAAGAAGGCAAAATAATTATGGTCCCTGTCTTTCCTGAGCATGGTAAATAGCATGCCTGTTGGCTCTGAGTGACAGATTTTATCCAGCCTTCCCCATCAGTGCTAAGTGATTGGGTCTGTCTCCTGTTTCCAGTCTGCATGGAAACTAGGAAACATGCATGACTTCCTTTAGTTTGCTATTCTCCTTTACCTCTGAGTTTATCAAGAATAAGAGTGTCAAGGCTCTGTGGTTTGTAACACACTGTTAGAACTATATTGCAGAAATATTTTTTGCTCCATATTCTTTCATAATAGGTATCGAATAGCTTTTGAATATCTCATTATCAGATAGGTGGCATTCTTAGACTGGTACATGCCACATCTTCTTCCAGAATCAAGCTCTGAATTGAGAAGATACATTTATGGCACAACAACAGAACACATAGACCAATGGAATAGAATAGAGACTCCAGAATTGACCCACAGAAGTATGGCCAACTAGTCTTTGACAAAGCAGGAAAGAATATCCAATGGGAAAAAGACAGTCTCTTTAACAAATGGTGCTGGGAGAACTGGACAGCAACATGCAGAAGAATGAAACTAGACCACTTTCTTAAGCCATTCACAAAAATAAACTCAAAATGGATAAAGGACCTGGATGTGAGACAGGAAACCATCCAAACTCTAGAGGAGAAAGCAGGAAAAAACCTCTCTGACCTCAGCCGCAGCAAATTCTTACTTGACATATCTCCAAAGGCAAGGGAATTAAAAGCCAAAATGAACTATTGGGACCTCATGAAGATAAAAAGCTTCTGCACTGCAAAGGAAACAATCAACAAAACTAAAAGGCAACCAATGGAACAGGAAAAGATATTTGCAAATGACATATTGGACAAAGGGCTAGTATCCAAAATCTATAAAGAGCTCACCAAATTGCACACCCAAAAAACAAATAATCCAGTAAAGAAATGGGCAGAAGACATGAATAGACAGTTCTCTAAAGAAGACATCCAGATGGCCAACAGGCACATGAAAAGATGCTCAACATCGCTCCTCACCAGGGAAATACAAATCAAAACCACACTCAGATACCACCTCATGCCGGTCAGAGTGGCTAAAATGAACAAATCAGGAGACTATAGATGCTGGAGAGGATGTGGAGAAATGAGAACCTTCTTGCACTGTTAGTAGGAATGCAAACTGGTGCAGCCACTCTGGAAACAGTGTGGAGGTTGCTCAAAAAATTAAAAAATAGATCTACCCTATGACCCAGTAATAGCACTCTTAGGTATTTACCCAAGGGATACATGAGTGCTGATGCATAGAGGCACTTGTACCCCAATGTTTATAGCAGCACTTTCACCAGTAGCCAAATTATGGAAAGAGCCTAAATGTCCATCAACTGATGAATGGATAAAGACATTGTGGTTTATATACACAATGGAGTACTACATGGCAATGAGAAAGAATGAAATATGGCCCTTTGTAGCAACGTGGATGGAACTGGAGAGTGTTATGCTAAGTGAAATAAGTCATACAGAGAAAGATACCATATGTTTTCATTCTTATGTGGATCCTGAAAAACTTAACAGAAGACCATGGGGGAGGGGAAGGGGGAAAAAATAAAAGGGAGGGAGGCAAACCATAAGAGACTCTTAAAAACTGAGAATAAACTGAGGGTTGATGGGGAGTAGGAGGGAGGGGAAAGTGGGTGATGGGCATTGAGGAGGGCAGCTGTTGGGATGAGCACTGGGTGTTGTATAGAAACCAATTTGACAATAAATTTCATATTAAAAAAATTCTTTTAGTGTCTTCTCTTTATTACTTTACACACCAGTTTTTTGTTGGCTATTTCAAGGAGAATGCTTTCCTTCTGACTACAAATCTGATACCTAATGTGGGAGCTACAGGAGTAACCAACACCTGTACAGCAGAGAACTGAGACTTTGCTGATTTTTAACTTAATGCATAAGCAGCCTTGTAGGAAGCTTGTCCATCTGTTATCTTAAAAAAAAAAAAAAAAATGCAAGTGTTCATTGATGACTTTTCCCCAGACAGTGATACAGTCAGTTTGACTCTAACATGACACAGAGTTGCTAAAAATCACTGTGTGCTAAAAAGAGGAAAAAAAAACCACAAACAAACCCACAAGGCTTATGAGAAAACTGGGATTAGAGAGACACAGTACTCAAAAACTTTGTGACACATAAAAAAAAGAGAACGGAGCGTATAAAAATGGTAGCACAGTTTCACATATGTTAAGCAGCTACAAGTCCCTAAGTACTACAAGCATGTGGGAGTTGACCCTGAAAAAGACCTGAAGTTTGCTTGTGGCTGTGGTGCTGGAAGGGTTGCTGCTTGTGCAGCAGGGAAAGGGTGCTCTGCAATAGGACAGAAAGTCCTAACCCCAGATACAGGTGCATGTGGCTTGGAGCGTATGGTGCACCCCAGAAGCTGGGGGACAGTGGGGTGTGCTCGCGTGCACTTGGCATCCTCCTGCTACCCTTAGTTCAGCCGACTGTGGTTTTCTGGATTCACCTCGTGTTTCTCATAGATGAAATGCCACATGAGCAAAAGCAAAGAATGAATTATGGTCCAACTGTTTCCTAATATATCTGTTGTGTTGGAACAGATTTGCATTTTCAAAACAAGCGTTACGACAGAATTGACTGTATATTCAGTCAAAGCTTTCCTTATTTTGTTACTCCCTGCTTTTCCCTTTAACCAGTAGAAAGAATTACGAATTTGGAAGGGAACTCGATGTACCATAGAGTCCGTGATGTGCTCAGAGGGGTTGTCACCTGACAAAGGTTGGTCCGAGTGTAAGAGGCTAGCTACACTTAAGACTCCCCAGTATGCTCTGAACCCGTCCTCTTACTTCCAAAGCCGCTTGTGGTTTATGTCATATGGTATATCATTTGAGTATATGTTTGCACGTAATAGCTGATCATTCTTCCATGTAACAGGATTGAATAGACTGTAAATAGCAGAGCAGGAATTTTTTAAGAAGTTACTTTAAGCTTCTGGAGCGGGTGTTTTAAGTAGCAGTTACTCTATTTATCTATAGATATCATCAGGGTCCCCACTCCCTTTTCTTTTCTCTGTCATCTTTTTCTCATCCTTCCTCCTCCTTTTTTTTTCCTTAAAGTTTATTTATTTTGAGAATGAGGAGTGTATAAGTGGGGGAGGGGCAGAGAGAGAGAGGGACAAAGAGAATCTGAAGCAGGCTCTGTGCTCAAACTCACAAACCACCATGAAATCATGGCCTGAGCTGAAACCAAGAGTCAGATGCTTAACCGACTGAGCCACCCAGGTGCCCCTGTCCCCACCCCCTGCTCTAAGAATGGGAAGTCCTTAACTGCAGGAGAAAATAAATTCTTATAGATATCCTTGTGAACTGTTACCTGCCTGAGTGTCGAAAGAGCAAATTCAGATTGCTCTAATAGGTGCAGCAGAGTGAGGTTGGTATGACTAATAATTTAAGTGAAAGCTGTTCAAAATGCTTCTTGAAAATTAATTCCCTAGTCTATTATGTTGACATTTAGAAAGGTAAACTTGACACTATCTTTCGTGACTAAATGACCAAAAACTTTGACCTGGAAGTTGACATTTTTTACAGTGCGGTACATTTTCACTCTTCATCGTAAAGTTTCAGGTGTCAAACATGCATTCAGCAAGGATGGGAGGTGACAAAACTGTAAAACAGCCTCTGCCTTTAGGTGACAACTACTTAACTGAAGGGGAGTTACTATAAAAGAAGAAATGGAAAGCCAGAAGGATACCTGTCATCTTTTCCTATCAAATCTATCCTCCTAGGCCTCCATGCTCCTATTAAAAAGAAAATACCCTGGGAGAATATTGATGGCTGGCCAGATGATTTAATGGCAAGAGCCCTGGGTGGGAGTCAGAAGAGCTTGTAGTTCTTCTCAGGAAGTGAGTGAAGTATATGTTTATTTCTTAAGTGACTTGGTAACTTTCCAAGGCCCCTGGGATAGTTGAACATGTGTTTCCAATTTGCTGTAACTACACCTGAAATCCAGTGGCTACCTCAGAGTATGCCATTGCCTGTTTGATAATCTAATATTTAATGGTGGCAGATCTTATCTTGACGCATGATCCCTGGGCCATGGGACCTGATGATGAGCAGAGCTGGAAGTCTGCAAATGCTTCCAAGGGGAGGACTGTGTGTCACGGGCACACTGTGCCGTGTGATGCCACCTGAGTGTGCTGCTGAGTTTGGAGAGTTGGAAAGATCCCTCCACAGCCCCATCCTGGGCTGAGTCTCTGTTACAACTAATGAGGAAGAGCTGCGACTATTAGTGCCCAGTGCCCCTTAGCTCATTCCTACCCCAGCAAAATGCACACCTTTTATTACCGGTGTGACGTCTGTGTCGGTTTCTTTCTTTGAGAATACATATATTTTTTATGTCTGAGGTGGATTGTCATCCTTAACATAGATTTATTAATAAGATGTAAACTATGTGCTAATGATTGTCAATAAATCAGTTTGGATTCCTTCCCGATACACCTTTTTTTTCTTGTGCTTTGGAGGTGCTGATTTGTTCTTCTCCAAAGCTTCTAGTGGGTTCTTAGAAACTGAAAGAAGTCAGATTTCTTTCAAAATGAGTCTTAAATGCTGTATTTTACAAAATTTTAAACTAAGGCATATTTTTAGCTTCAACAGCTGGTTGATATGTAGCCTGTGACTAATGAAATGAAACACATTTTTGTTTCACGATCATGTGTTAATGTCACCCTACAATTTTGTTATTTTTGATGCAAGAAAGAATGATTAAATCTGAGGAAACAAAAAAAAAATGAGCTTTTTGGTTATACTTGAAGGCAGATTTAAATCGAGTCTCTTGGTTTTTGAATTGTAGACGATGTTAGGGAGCATGGGCTCAGATTTTGCAGTTTGAGATATTGACAAAACTGAGAGAAGAAACCATCCTGTCTGATTCTGGCTCTTAGACCTAAGGGGCAGTAGCCACTCAGTGTCACCAGGGATTTCAACCAAGAAAACTCAAACTAAAAATAATCACAGTGAAACAGTCTGTATACAGTATGATCCAGATTTTATAAGGAAAAATCTTATCTGTAGAAAAGAAGGTCTGGGACATAAACAGGTTGATGGGGTTTTTTTTTTTTTTTTCTTTTTTTTTTTTCGTGGTTGGATTATAGGGGAATTCTTCTAAAAAATGCATTTAAAAATATTATAGTGAGTCATAGTTTACTTTCATTTTTTTTTTAAAGGCCCTAATAGGGGCTATAAATACCAAATCTTTGGAACTACCAAGATCTCTGGTGTGCTTTCCAGATAACACTCTGCATGCTGTCCCGTTGACCTCGGGTTTCCCAACTGAGCACAAGAATAACCTTCAAGTCAATTGGGAAACAGATTTGCTATTCAGTAATTTTTGCCTCTTAGCCTTCTGACTTCTTAGTTATTTCAATCGTTACATCTAAGACCACTTTTACTTTTCCTGCTGCTAATTGGTTCTAGATTGCTTTTAAGAAATAAAGGTGGGGGCACCTGGGTGGCTCAGTCGGTTGGGCGTCTGACTTTGCCTCAGGTCATGGTCTCACCATCCGTGGGTTCAAGCCCTACGTCAGGCTCTGTGCTGACAGCTCAGAGCCTGGAGCCTGTTTCGGATTCTGTGTCTCCCTCTCTCTCTGTCCTTCATCCACTTGTGCTCTGTTCCTCTCTCTGTCTCTCAAAAATAAACATTAAAGCATTTTTTTAAAAATAAATAAAAGCAGTTTACCTATCAGCTGTGAGGAAAAAGTTTTTTTAAACCTTGAATTAGGACAGCATGCTGCTGTGGCAAATAGACTGTGAAGTAATACGTTAAATTCTTCCAGGCAGAAAGGGAGTTAAAGAGTTAAATAATTCTTTTTCTTTTTCTTTTTCTTTTTTTTTTTTGAGCAGTTCGTGGTTATGCTTTTTATTCTTTTTTTTTTTTCCTTTGTATAATTTATAATTTACATCCAAGTTAGTTAGCACATGGTACAACGATTTTGGGAGTAGATTCCTTAAACCCCTTACCCATTTACACATCCCCCCTTCCACAAACCTCTCTAGCAACCCTCTGTTCTCTGTATTTAAGAGTCTTTTATGTTCTATCCCCCTCCCTGTTTTCATATTGTTTTTGCTTCCCTTCCCTTATGTTCATCTGTTTTGTCTCAAAGTCCTCATGTGAGTGAGGTCATATGATGTTTGTCTTTCTCTGAATAATTTTGCTTAGCATAATACCCTCTAGTTCCATCCACGTAGTTGCAAATGGCAAGATTTCATTCTTTTTGATTGCTGAGTAGTCTTCCATCATGTATATATACATACTACATCTTTAACCATTCATCCATTGATGCACATTTGGGCTCTTTCCATACTTTGGCTCTTGTCGATAGTGCTGCTATAAATGTGGGGGTGCACGTGTCCCTTTGAAACAGCACACCTGTTTGGATAAATGCCTAGTAGTGCAATTGCTGAGTCATAGGGCAGTTCTATTTTTAGTTTTTTGGGGAACCTCCATGCTGTTTTCCAGAGTGGCTGCACCATTTTGCATTTCCACCAGCAGTGCAGAAGAGATCCTCTCTCTCTGCATCCTCAACATCTGTTGTTAATGTTAGCCACTTTGACAAGTCTGAGGTGGTCTCTCAGTGTGGAGTTAAATGAAATTTCAAATAAAATTAAAAAGTTTGCCTGTTGTTGAGGCTCGTGCAGAAGGCCCTGTCCATCCAGTAAATGTGCCAGATACCGCCTGTTGGTGGGGGCCTTCCCCACAGGCCTGGGCTCCCTGGCCTAAGACGACGATGATCTGTTAGTCTTACCAGCGCAAGAATATTAGTCTCTAATCTTCTGGTATCTTTTTCATAGTCATTTTTAGATGCTTCTTCTGTTCCTCCATTGGTTCGTTCATCTGCCCACTTAATGTTTTATTGTCCCTGACTGTGTGTTGAAAATACAAAGGTGACAAGAAGCATAGTCTCCTGTCATTTAAGAGAAGTCCCCACCAAGGAAAAAGAAAAAAATTGTGGTGGTGGTGGACAGGGAGGAATTGGGAAAAACAGTGTAGGAAACAACAACAACAAAAATGTTAAACTTCTATAATCAGTGTTCCCTGATAGGTAAAAAGAAAAGTTTGGGGACCATTTTCTTTGAAAGAAGAACCATCAGAAAATAAATAGGAGCTCCTAGAAGCTGAGAATACAATAATGGAGATTTAGTTGGAGGAGTCGTCCATACCCTAATAGGAGAAAACAAAACCCAAAGAGATGATAGGAAAGGGGAGAAAGATGAGCCAGCATCTAGCTAATAGGAGGTCCAGAGAGAACAAATGAAATGGAGGAAACTGTCAAGGAAGGTGAGCAAATTCCCCAGAACTGAAGGATACATCTGGCTTCATGGTGAAGAATACCTGACATGGGGAAGTATACCTGACAGGATGGATGAGAAATGGCCCTTACCAAAATGTTATGGAAAGAAGTTCTTGTGTATTATTACTTGATAACGGGGGGGGGGGGGGGGGGAAGCTACCAGGAGAAAAAACTGGAGGCCTTGGGCATAGCTGCCTCTGGGAAGTGGGACCAGGGAGCAGGGAGGGTTCTGATGTTTTTCATGACCTGCTGGTGCTCTGTAAGTGTTGAACTGTGCACATGTATTATTTTGATAAACCTACAAGTGAATTTAGAGTCCAGCAGGAGAGACTGTTCTCAGACGTTTTTCAACAGTGTTGTGAGTGCCATAATATGCAGTAGGGACACAGAGAAAGTAGGAAGGGCTTCCTGTCTCTCTGGGGACAGCTTCAGATCAGCGGCATTAGGAGAGCTGGGTCTCAGAAGGCGATTGGGAACTCGCTGCCAGAGGAAGGGGAAATGTTCTAGCCACGGGGAATAGCATCTGGGAGGGTCGAAGTACAAAAGAACATGGGCTGTTTAGGGGAAGATAAGAGGTTTGGGGTTTCTAGATTTTAGTTAATTGGGCACAGCATTTTTCATTTATTTCCCTGTTTCACTTGTTCTCCTATGTTTACATGACTGTGTTCTCTGTTAAATTCTATATTGATTTAAGGATAAGGGTTTGCATCTTTGTCTTTACTGTTGGAAACCTCCACTGTATGGAACACAGGGTGTGTACACAACAGATGGTTTAAAAAACTTTAACTAAAGTACTTAACCCTTCATTGAATTGTCTTCAAGAGAGGCCTCCCCAAACCTTGATAATAATTTAAACTTTTAGGCTAATTGGGACTCAGGCACTATCATTCTTCAAGATGTAGGCATCTTCCTCTTAAGATACTAGGTTACCAGCTCTGGAAGGACAGGGATCGTGTCCTTTCTATCAGATCACCCTCAGGGCCCAACGCTGCACAGATGTTACCTGATGAACCTTGTCAGTCTTCATTAACTGATCCCAGACTGAAAGAAATACTTAACTCTTCTGCTGCTGCTTGTTTTAATGAGATCCTTAAAGCCCCCAAACCCGGATGTCTATAGCTCTCTCTGCCTGCCCTTAGTAAGGAACAGAACTAATAGGTTTACCTACCAAGGTGCCAGCCCACAATAAAGGTTCGTGTTGATTGCCGTAATATTATAGCCTTTGCTGTTAAGGCTGATTGGCAGTTTGTTGTGTACAAAACAAGATTAACAAGATTAATACCTTCTTCTGATTACTGTTGTCTCTGTTCTCCTTCAGGTCTCCTCACTGCTTTCCATCCTTTCCATTTCTCCTCTCATGGTGAAGGGTTTTCACGAAGATTTTATATGTTTTTGCTTTTTAGTTCATATTGTCTGAGTTTGTTTGGAGAAAGGCCCTTCTGTTAGCGACACAAGTTAACCAGTTCCAGTCACCTGTACCGTCCTGCCAAATATTGAGGCTCCTTACTGCTTTTTTTGTTTTCATTTAAAAAACTTCTTATTGTGAAATACTTAGATTCCCAGGAAGTTACAAAGAACCTACAGAGAAGGGTACATATGCCCCTTATCGAGTTTCTCCCGTCTTAAGTGGAGTATACTCACAGACCATGGAATTAGTATGATTCTGTGCCCCTTTATCACCTGTATATAGATTCATGTTCCACCACTGGGATCAAGGGGCAGAACTATTCTACTGGCGCAAAAGTCTTCTTGTACCATTCCATAAGAGTTGCATGCTACCTTCTCTATCCCTGACCCCTGGCAACGGTTACTTTGTCTTCCATCTCTATGATTTTGCTATTTTGAGAATTTTACGTGAATGCAATTCTGTAGCGTGTAACCTTTGAGACTGCCTTTTTTTTTTCTTTGCATATGATGCCCTTGAGATCCATCCAAGTTGTGTGTATCCATTCCTCATTTCTGTGTTGTGTTTCATGATATAGACGTAGTGCAATTGGTTTATCCACTCACCTGGTATAAGTCATTTCGGTTGTTTGGCTCTAATAAATAAAGCTTTTGTGAATCTTTGTGCACAGGTTTTTGTGTGGATATACGTTTTCATTTCTCTGGGATAAATGCCCAGTAATGTGATTGCTGGGATCATATGGTAGATAGAGGTTTCAGTTGTTAAGAAACCGCCAAACGATTTTCTTGACTGGCTGTACCTGTTTAGGTGAAGTGTTAGAAATCTTACGTCTCTTTACATCCCTTTAGCCACCTCTGTTTATAACTGTCTTAAATATTTCTTCTGTGTATGTTGAGAACCGCATCAAAACATGTTAAAATTTTTGCTTCAACCTTTAAACAATAATTTAGAAAACTTGAGAAGAAAAATCAGTTGTTTTATTCCATATCCTTATTCTTTTGTTCTTTTTTCCTTCCTAATTTTCCACAGTTCCTTCTTTTATAATTTCTATTTTAAGAATTTGTGCCATTTTTTGGTATGTTTTTCCTCCGGATATAGCATTGTGGGTTGACAGTTTTGTTCTTTAACTACTCGAACAATCTGGTACCCCTTTTTCTGGCCTCCATGGTTTCTGATGAGAAATCTGCTGTCATCCTACTTATTTTTCCCCTAGACTCAAGGTGTCACTTTTCTCTGGTTCTTTGAGTTTATCCTGTTTGGGATTCATTCACCTTCTTGATTCCATGAGTGTGAGCATCTTTCCAGATTTGGGGAGCTTTCAGCCATTATTGTTTCTAGTGTTCTCTCAGCCCTGTCCTCTTTATCCTCTCCTTCTGGAACTCGGTGACATGAAGGTTCCAGCTTTTGTCATAGCTCCACAGGTCCCTGGAACTCTATTTTTCTGCCCTTTTTTCTTTCTGTTACTCAGATTGTATAATTTCCTTATTCTCTTTTCCAGTTCATTGGTTCCTTGCTCTGATTTCTCCATTCTGCTTTTGAGCACATCTTCTGAACTTTTTTTTTTCAGCTCTTGTCCTTTTCATTTCTAAAATTTCTATTTGGTTCTTTATTTCTATTTCTTTTCTGGGACTTTCTGTTTTGTTTCAAACATGTTTGTAATTGCTCATGGAAGCATTTTTAACATGGATGCTTCAAAATCTTTGTTAGATAATGCTAATATCTTTATTCTCTGTGTGTCAGCATCTGGTGTCATTTGTCACGCGAGTTGAGATCATCCTGGTTGTTACTGTGATGAATGAGTTTTCATTGATACCGGGACATTTTGGGTATTATGAAATTCTGGCTCTTCTTGAAATCTTCCATTTTAGCTGACCTCTGACCCAACACTAATGGAAGAAAGGGGGGTTGCCTTGTTACTGCCAGATGGAGTTGGAAATCCAGGTTCCCTTCTTGGTCTCCATTGATAATTGGGGGTGGGCAAGGGTAGATGTTACTGCTGTGTGGCAGCAGTTCAGGGTCACTACTAGGCCTCTACTGACAGCACCTTGACTGAGCCCAGGGGTACCTTGTTACTGCCTACATGTGGCCTCCATTGACACCATGGGTGGTGTTACCATGGGACAGTAGTGAAAGTTCTGACTCCACGAGGCCTTCTCTGATACTACCTCAGCATGTGGGAGGAGAGGTGCCTCATTACTGATAGGTAGAAGGGAAGTCCAAGCTCCCTGTGTGGTTGCCACTGGATGCCACAGGGTGGATAGCAGAGAAAGGAGACTTGTTACTGCCCAGTAGGTCTGTAAGTCTTGACCATTCTTCATTCTTCTCCAATACCATCCAGGCCAGGAGGAGAGGCCCTTGATTTCAGTCTAGTGAAGGTGGAAGTCTGGATTTTCACTGGACATTTGTCGTCAGAGGTATACATGGATGAGAGTCTTTTGGGGGGTGTTTGGCTAGTGTTTTAGGGTTCTCCAGAGAATAGACTGATAGAGAGTGGGTGTGCGGGGGAGTATGGGTGTATTAGAGTGACTTAATTTAAGAAATTGACTCACAATTGTGGGGAGCAGTAAGTATGAAATCTGCAAGGTAGGTTGGCAGGCTGAAGACCTGGGGAAGAATTAATGTTGTAGCTTGAGTCCAGAAGCAGCGTGGAGGCAGAATTCTCTCTTCTTTGAGGGATCCTCATTCTTCTTCTCCTATGGTCTTCAACTGATTGGACAAGGCTCCCCCCCACATTGTGAAGGGTAATTGCTTTACTCAAAGTCTACTGACGTAATGTTAACCTAAGCTAAAAGATTACCTTCCCAGCAACAATTGGGCTGCTGTTACACCAAATATCTGGGTACTGTGGCCTAGCTCAGTGGAAACATCAGTATGCCTGGGTGGCTCAGTTGGTTGAGCATCCGACTTTGGCTCAGGTCATGATCTCACAGCTCATGAGTTTGAGCCCCACGTTGGGCTCTCTGCTGACAGCTTGGAACCTAGAGCCTGCTTCGGATTCCATGTCTCTGTCTCTCTCTCTCTGCCCCTCCCTCACTTGGGCTTTGTCTCTGTCTCTCAAAAGTAAACAAACATTAAAAAAAAAACAACAACAAACATCACTGTTAAAGTAGAGTGGTTATTGTCTGAAAGTGTTGTTCCTGGGGTCCTGAGGTTGGTAGCTGGCCTGCTACCTTCTCTCTGCCCTTTGAAGTTGTCTTATGTTTGCTTCATCACATCCAGGGTTTTTAACTGACTGAGCAGAAGGAGTACGTCTGGAAAAGTATGTGCTCTTGCTTTTTATTTGCCACCTTCTTTTAGCATAGCAGATTAAATGCTTCTGATATTCTCCTGATAATATTTCTCCTGATATTAAGGATTATGTAGTGCTTGTGTATGGTTTAAAATATTACATCTTTTGTACTAGAGTTTCTGATTTCATGATTTTTATTTGGTTGGTTTTTTTTTTTCCTCTCTTTGCGGTTTTAGTTCAAAATCTTGATTTACTTGGAAGTTGTTTTTTTTTTTTTAAGTAAGGTTTTATTTATGTTAGAGTGTGTGTGCGTGAGTGGGGGAGGGACAGAGAGAGAGAGGGGAACAGGCTCTGTGCAGGCTCTGCGCTGACAGCAGCGAGCCTGATGTGGGGCTCAGACTCAAAAAGCACGATATCATGACCTGAACTGGAGTTGGACGTTCACCTGACTGAGGCACCCACGTGTCCAGTTGCAAATTTGTCTAAGCACATTCACTCTGGTCTTGGTGAGCTGCATTCTGACCCTTGTTGGGAACTCCTTAATCTATAGGCTATAATCCAGAAAAAACAGTTCTACAATTAAAAAACAGTCTTAGGATTTGACTCCATTACTTACATTCTGCCCTGTGCTTCCCTTTATCTTTTGCTTCTGAAGTGCCAACTTGACAAGAAATGGAAAAATCTCTCTTTACTTCAAAGACTTTGAGTATTGCACCTGTGATCTCAGTGTCACTTGACATAAAGCCTTGCTTTCTTCTGTACTTGGTTTCTGATGTGAATTGTCAGGACTCACTGCTTGGCAGACTTGTGTCTTAGCTGTTTGATACCTTGCAGGAAGATGAAATCCTTTTTTTTTTTTTTTAAACCTGTATTAGGTCTGTTTTCACATGGATGCTTCTGAACTCCCCAGTCAGGGTCATTTACAGAACAACTCGAGTTCAAAACCTGGGAGCCACAGCCTGCCACGTGTCATGTACTCTCTTGCACCTAGTCTGTGTGCCTGGCTTGCTTACACCCGTGTGTCTTCACAGAGGCAGTTTGGTGTTCTTGTAATGCTACTCTTTTCTACTACTTTCCTTCTGACTAGTCTACCAAGCCACTTTTCAGGCTATAGATCTTGGGTTTTTTTTTTTTTGTTTTTTTTAATGGAAGTTCCTTTGCAGATCAAGCAAGGGAGAGCTACCGATACTTCTTTCTATCATTGTGACAGTTTTTGCATGGTCATTCAGTCTGCCCGATTGTCCAGAAATTATGCGTTATTTACCTTTCAATGTTGATTTGGTCTTTTAAAAAAATCCATTTACTCTTAACACATACAACAAATACCCCAATTACATATGTTAGTAGAAGAAATAGTACGTACGTAACCTCTCCTGAATATTTTGCTATTAACACTTCAATATAAAAATATTTTGGAAATTCACAGAATTTCAAATACACTAGCAAAGTTACCCATTGAAACTCAATATAGGAATCACTAGAAAAATGGTCACCAGTACCAGTCTGTTTCCCCTACCTAGCTTTTCCCAATATTCCACGTAGGGAACTAGCCCTATAATTTCATAGGTTGATGCAAATCTTAGCCTGGGTAGAGCTTCATCTATTGAATTAACACCCTTTTGAAGGGTGATGAAAATAACTTTGAAAGGTGTGAGTTTATAAAGTCATTCCCTCTTCTTGGATCACAAAATATACTCCAGGAACCAATAATAATGCCAATTGGCTGATTAAACAGGGAGAATTATAATAGCAGATTTTGTGAGCATGTTTTGCCAACTCTGGATGATTAAAATTAATTTCCTGTTAGTTTTTATTTGTATTTTGGCATAATTGCCTTATTCTATTGGCTGAATGCCATTTAAAGTTTATTTGGTATTGTCCATCTTAAGTAGTAAGCTCCTAAAAGGTAGGTATCTGTCTATGTGTCATCTTGTCCTCTTTATTTTATTTTTTTATTTAAAAGTGTTTTTAATGTTTATTATTGAGAGCAAGAGAGCGCAAGTGGGGGAGGGGCAGAGAGATGGAGACACAAAATCGAAGCAGGCTCCAGGCTCCGAGCGGCAGGACAGAGCCCGATGAGGGGCTCAGACCCACAAACCGGGAGATCGTGACCCGAGCTGAAGTCGGACACTCAACTGACTGAACCACCCAGGGACCCCTGGTCCTTTAAAATTATAATGACAATATAAAACCTTTAAAGAGAAAAGGAAATATACAGAAATGGTATATGGCTTTTTGTGTGCATGGCTCAACTTAACTCTAAAGTAGAAATTCTCTGAGAGTTGTGGGATTTATTTTTCTTTTATTTCCTGATTTGCTGTTTAATAGGATTTTTTAAAAAGAGTGGCTTCCAAATTTATATCTTAATCTCCAACGCAGGATGAGAAATACCTCCTAGGGAAGCCTGGGTGGTTAAGCATCTGACTTCGGTCCGGGTCATGATACCAGGGTTTGTGGGTTCGAGCCCTGCATCGGGCTCTCTGCTGATGGCTTGGAGCCCTAGAGCCTGCCTCAGATTCCATGTCTCCCTCTCTCTCTCTGCCCCTCCCCTGAGCTCTCTCTCAAAAATAAAAAATATTAAAAAAAAAAACAAAACCTTCTACAACACAACTCAGAATGGACATACCTGTGTGTGCACACACACACATAATGGGGGCTAAAATTACACAAATAATACTTATTTTTACTAAGTGTAATTCATTCTCATACGTGCTATTCTCTTCTAGTGCATTCTTTTTTAAAATGTTGTATTTTAGAGAGAGCATGCATGAGTGGGGAAGAGGGGCAGAAGGAGAGAGAGAGGGAGAGAGAGAATCTTAAGCAGGCTCCAGGCTCAGTGCAGAGGGAGAGGGAGGGGGAGGGAGTATCTTGAGCAGGCTCCAGGCTCAGTGCCAAGCCTGACATGGGGCTCAATCCCATGACCTTGAAATTGTGACCTGAGCCAAAATCAAGAGTCAGATGCTCAACTGACTGAGCTACCAAGGTGCCTCATGATTTCATTATTTATTACAGATGTGTTCTTAAAATATTTTATATAAGGTGATATTTTAAAAGTCAAATTTATAAAAGAAACCTTGAATTTATTGTTGTAAAAAGTAATAAGCAGTCTCCCATGATTTCTTAGTTTTCTAAATGATGGGCTTTGTATAAAGGAACAGGTGTTGTTATTGAGATATGTTGTTGAGAATTAAGTGTTAGGTGGATTGGGCTTCCCCTGGTGGTATTACCACCATCCTGGGCATTCACCCCATGTATTGATTTAACAAGGAAGGCAAACAATTTCTGTTCATTTGACCCTTCTGGTCAGTTGCTAGTGGCTTACTGGAGCCCCAGGTTGAACAGCATGAGGAGATTGTATCGAGGCTCTGTGAGAAAGTGCCAGAAGTGATTACTGAGGTCTAATAGGAGCAGTAAGAAGGAAGATAAATGAGTTTTCTGTGTGTGCTATCACTCAACTTCAGGATGGGTCTCTGTGGTGATTCTAGGCTCTTTAGGTAAGACATGTGCCATATTCCCAAATCCTATGTTTTATATTGATAAAGCACTTAGAATTAAACCCTGTAAAAATTTAACATTTTTGAAGCACGTGAGCCCCCAAAATTTCCCTAACCCTTTCCATATTTAACAATGTCAGAATAACAATGTTAATATTTTGGCTTTAAATAGCTCCTTCACATCAGCAAATTCAGAGGACTGAATGATGTTATGTTGCCTTTGGCATTTCTGACCAATATGTACCTTCATCTATGCTCAGTATGAGAAGACCGGCTTGCTTTTCTTTTTTTTTTTTTTTAATGTTAATTTACTTTTGAGAGAGAGAGGGGGGCAGAGAGAGAGAGAGAGAGAGGCAAAGAACCCGAAGAGAGAGAGAGAGAGAGGCAAAGAACCCGAAGCAGGCGCCAAGCTCTGAGCTGTCAGTGCAGAGCCTGATGTGGGGCTTGAACTCGGGAACTACGAGATCATGACCTGAGCTGAAGTCAGACACTTAACCGACTGAGCCACCCAGGTGCCCCGAGAAGACAGACTTTGTAATTACCCAAACCATGGCAATACAGAAGCAGATCCTGGCACATTTGTTACCTCCAGTGCAGAGTTGTCTTTCAGTATGAAAATGTATCTAATAATGAGCAGCAGTAGTTTTGAGAAGAGTAGAATCAGCAATGTGCAGTGTGTTTACACTCATGATGAAATTATTTTCTCTACAATGACTTTTTTTAGGGTTGAGAGGGATTTTAGTGGTTTGCAGTCAAAACCCTAAGGAGACCTCGTAAAACCTTTGAGACAGAGTTACATGACTTGTCTTAGTTACAGAGCTAGAGTCAGAGGTGGAGGCAGAGTATTGGGGCTCCCGTTTTTTGATGGGAAAGGTAATATTACACAAGAGTGCTTGGTTGGGGGCAGGAGGTTCAGAGTATTATTCCACTTTGCGGCTGGGGTCTTTTAGGGGAGTTAGCTGTTTTAAACACTTGTTTGATTTATGGCTGCTTGCTGCTGTAATCTACATCCAAATATAGTAGAAGATTTGTATGTGTGTGTATGTATATACTATAGTATTTCTGTTTATAATTGTATTTTTTATAATAACAATTGTGGCTAAAATGGATTTAAAAGATAGATTCTCAGAGAAATTCTGTACATGCAGGCTTGCAGAACTGAACTTAATTGTCTGGAACATTTTGTCTGTGAATTGAGAAGAAGCAAGGAATATCCATGTAGAGTTTTGGTTTGCTTTTAAATGTGATTCTTGTCATTCTCTGTGCTCTGTGTGTTCTCTAATCCATTCCCAGTAGCAGGAATACACTTGCAGACCTCAAGGGAGTTGTACATTCTCATCACGGTAGTGGGATCCAGGAATAATGGTTTAAGTTGATTTTTCTAGACAACTTCCATACTCTAATCTTTCATTCTATAAAATATCCAAATAAGTCAAATTTTTGTTATGGTGACTGGTCTTACCTTGCTCAAAATAGTTTGCTAGAGCTTGAACTCATTTTGCTAGTTAGAGATTTTTTAGTAGATTTATTACAGTATTATTTGATCTTCATTGTAGGACATTTTGGAGGAAATAGATTGTCTTCCTGGGGCTGGAAGCTAAGAGAAAAAATTCTTGGCAGTTAAAGATAGCTAGTCTTAGTTTTTATTAACACTTGGCATTTGACCTTGTCCAGCATCCTGGGTGTAGCTGTTGACCATGATTGTCTTCAGCGACCACTTCTGGCCTGCCTGCTGTGTGCCACTGTGCAGGCACCAGGGGTACTGTGCTGGTCAAGACTGACTCTGCTTCTGTCTTCACAGAGCTTAGAATGCTCAGCTGTAAGAAATCCTGGGCCTCACTGGTGTTACTTACAGGGGGATATGAGGAAATGGAATGAATCAAAATTTATTGCATGTTTTGGAAAGAAAGAAGACATTCTGCATGCTGCTTTAAAAGTATTAAATTCATAACCTGGGTCAGCCATTGTTGCTGTTCCGTAGACTCAGTTTATGACAAATTTTACTCAGCCATGTGCACAGCAAACAGTTGTCTCAACTTCAGTCCCCTCCCACGTTGACTTAGAGGTTGCAGGATAATTGATTTTGATTGATTGTCCCCATTATCTCCTTAAAGTCTTAGAGGATTCTTGACTGCATTTGTTTACCAGAGAATTTTCAGTGACATTCGAGAAATGAGAGCTCTTAAACATGGAGATGGTTTCTCTGTGATGTTCCTGAACTTCACCCTGGCCCTTGCCAGAGATCACTGTTTTTACAGCTATGTGCGTCATTGTTGTTTCCAGCTGATAGATGTCTGAAAGCAAGTTCACATCCTTCCTGTCTTAGGACTGGTGGGGCTTGGCCCAGGCAGCTGGATGGACGGTGGGGAAGGTCACTGAGAAAAGGAGGCTGGACTAGAAGTTCTTTCCTTGTCCCCACACAGACCCCTTAAGCCGTGATACACGTATTCTTCAGTACAACTGTTGACTTTGCTCTTGTTGTACCTTCTCTCCGTTGTGAGGCCGCCTCACAGTCTTTCTGTGGCTTCTGAAATCCACCCTCCCTGAGTTTCAAAACCGTACTTTGATTCTCGTATAACCTCTCTAATGGCTCCTTCCGGCCTTCCTTGCCCGTCCCCCCCTGCTCAGTACCATAGATGTCCTCCCGCACCTCACCTGTGCTCTTCCGCTCCTCTCGGCTTCGTTCTTCTCTCCTTTCTCCTACCCTGCTGCCTCCCTCTCCCTCCTTTTATTTTCACCTTTTGTCACGCACGCTGTGCACGCTTGTGGCACCTCCGATGCACGTCGTATGAGGCATGGTTTGGGAATGATGAGTGAATGAGGCAGACAAAACTGCATCTTCTATAGCATTGGCTGTTAATTCACAAGTTACAGTTGTGAAGTGTTGGGATGAGGAAGTCCTGGTTTATGAGAGCACAGAATTAGAGGACCTGTCCTAAGGAAATAACTAGGGGCTGGAATCTGAAGGGCTAGGAGGGATTTATGAGGTGGGAGTGGGGAGTGTTGCCGGCAGTAGGAACAGAAAACAGCTGTTAACTCCTGGTGTTCCAGTCACTGGGCCTTCTTTGAATTCCAAGGTGTAAAATGTAGGTGTCAAATGCAAGTTGGCAACTTCTGTCCATCTCCCCCAGGCTGATTCTTCGCTGCAGCCCCCTCTTTTCTCCTGTTGGCTGTGTTAGAAGTCTTGGTGTCACTGATTTCCTCTGAAAAAGGCCTGAGACTTGCCTTTCTTCCTTCCCACCTGCCACACCAGCTCTGGGTGCCATTGCTTCCTCACAGATGGCACTGCCTTCCGTATCGCAGTGCCCACTCCCAGCCTTCGTGTGCCCCCAGCCCTGCCGTGTGCCCCCACCTCTGCACAGCCAGTGTGGATCTCCCTCTCTCTGAGGCCCACTTCTTAATCCTTTGACTTGGTGGTTGAAAAGACTAGATTCCTGATGAACAGAATCCAGATGCTCTTAATTTGGGTTCTCCGTTATCAGCCCTCAGACTCTGTCTTCACTTACTCCACACACACCTCTAGGGACAAGGAGATATTTCTCCTGGTTCCCCTGTAAACCATGATCTTCTGAGATCTTCTGCCTTTTTTCCTTTGTTCTAACTTTTACCACCATCTCCAGGAAATTTTTTCAACCACTGCAGCCCCCAGTGATTTCTTCCTCTCTGAACTTTGATTGTTCTTAGAATACTCACTTTCTGTATTTTAATGTGCTAACGTCATTTCCTGACCTCAATTATAAGTTTAGTAACAGAAACATGTCTGCAAGAATTTTGTATACCCAAGTTGAGGATTCACCGACTAGGTACTTCATAAGGGCTTTGATGATGCCTAGAAGATTCATTTTTGTATCATTTAGTGGATGCTGCTAATTCATTGCTAATTGAGGACTCTGTATAGTTAATATTGTAACCCTCCTGTCCTATATGTTGAGCATAACTTGAATTGACACTAAATACCAATCTCAATTGAAAACAACAAATCTGGGGGTGCCTGGATGGCTCCATTGGGTAAGTGTCTGACTTCGGCTCAGATCATGATCTCGTGGTCTGTGGGTGTGGGCCCCTTGTTGGGTTCTGTGCTCACAGCTCAGAGCCTGCAGCCTGCTTCAGATTCAGTGTCTCCCGCTGTCCATGCTCCTCCCCTACTTGCACTCTCTCTCTCAAAAATAAATATTAAAAAATTAAAAAAAAAATGATTTTAATGGGCCCTAATGCACCAGGGTTCTTTTCTGTCAGGTTCTCACATTTCATAGAGTTAGTCAAGGATTCTTTCTAACGTTATAGCAATTTGTGTAGTTGTTTATAGTTTACAAGTTTTATGTATTTACTTATGAAAAAAAATTTTTTTTAATGCTTTTATTTATTTTTGAGAGGGAGAGTGCGTTTTGAGAGGGACAGAACGCTAGTGGAGAAGAGACAGAGAGAGGGAGACAGAATCCAAAGCAGGCTCTAGGCTTTGACCTGTCAGCACAGAGCCCAACATGGGGCTTGAACCCACAAACCGTGAGACGATGACCTGAGCCGAATTTGGACGCTTAACTGACTGAGCCACCTAGGTGCCCCTATAATTTACAAGTTTTACTTAAATAGACCCTCTCATTCAATCCTCATTATAACTCTTTGAGGTAAATGCTAATCTCCTTATTTTACAGAAGAAGAAGTTGAGGTATAAAAAACTTGAATGAGTATGAGTCCCCCATCTAATTTGTGGTGGAGCCTCGACCAGAATCTAGGTCTCTGACGGAGAGTTCTTTTTTCCCCAGCTTTACTGAGATAGAATTGACACATAACACTGTGTAAGTTTAAAGTATACAATGTGACGATTTCATGCATGTTTCTATTGTGCAGATTACCACAGTACGGTTTGTTAGCACACCCATCACCTCACATGGTTAACCGTTGTTCTTTATGTTGAGAACGTTTTTTTAAATTTTTTTTTAACGTTTATTTATTTTTGAGACAGAGAGAGACAGAGCATGAATGGCAGAGGGGCAGAGAGAGAGGGAAACAGAATCGGAAGCAGGCTCCAGGCTCTGAGCCATCAGCCCAGAGCCCGACGCGGGGCTCGAACTCACGGAGTGTGAGATCGTGACCTAAGCTGAAGTCGGAGGCTTAACCGACTGAGCCACCCAGGCGCCCCTATGTTGAGAACGTTTAAGATCTTCCCGCTTAGAGTTCCAGTGTACAATGCCGTATTGTTAACTGTAGTCCTCCTGGTGTACTTGAGGTCCTTTGAACTTAGTCATCCTGTAGCTGAAATTTGTACCCTTTGACTAACATCTCTCCATTACCCCAGCCCCTGGGAACCACCATTATACTGTTTCTATGAGTTCGATTTTTTTAAGATTCTACATATAAGTGAGATCATACACTATTTGTCTTTCTCTATCAAGCATACTTCATTTAGTATGATGCCCTCAAGATTAATCCGTGTTGTCACAAATAACAGGGTTTTCCTTCTTTTTTTATACGTGTGTGTTACATACAAACCACGTTTCATCCATTGACGAACATTTAGATTGTTTCCATGTCTTAGAGGTTATGAAGAATGCTGCAGTGATCATGGGAGTTGCAGGTATCTCTTCCAAAGAGTGACTTCACTTCCTTCAGGAACATACCCAAAAGTGGGATTGCTGGATCATATTGTGATTGTTTTTTTAGGTTTTTAAGGAACCTCCTTACTGTTTTCCATAATGGCTGTACCAATTTACATTCCCACCAACAGTACCCAAGAGTTCTTTTTTCTCCACATCCTGGTCACTAGTTTTTATCTCTTATCATTTTGATAATAGCCATTCTAATAGATGTGAGGTGAGGTGGTATCTCATCATGGTTATAATTTGCATTTTCCTAATGATTGGCAACATTGAGCACCTTTTCATATACCTGTTGGACATTGATACATCTTCTTTGGAAAAGTGTCCATTCAGGTCTTTTGCTAATTTAAAAATCAAATTATTTGTTATTTTGCTGTTGTAGGAGTTTTTACATGTTTTGGGTGTTAATTCCTTATCAGATACATGCTTTGCAAATATTTTTTTTCCATTCCATTGGTTACCTTTTTATTTTGTTGATTGTTAGGGTTCCTTTTTCTTTCTTTCTTTCTTTCTTTCTTTCTTTCTTTCTTTCTTTCTTCCTTCCTTCCTTCCTTCCTTCCTTCCTTATTAATTAATAAATTTTTATTTTTACTTATTTTTTAAACTTATATCCAAGTTAGTTAGCATACAGTGCAACAATGATTTCAGGAGTAGATTCCTTAATACCCCTTACCCGCTTAGCCCATCCCCCATCTCACAACCCCTCCAGTAACCCTGTGTTTGTTCTCCATAGTTAAGAGTCTCTTAGGTTTTGTCCCCCTCTCTGTTTTCTTATTATATTTGCTTCCCTTCTCTTATATTCATCTGTTTTGTCTCTTAAAGTCCTCATATGAGTGAAGTCATATGATATTTATCTTTCTCTGACTAATTTCGCTTAGCATAATACCCTCTAGTTCCATCCACGTAGTTGCAAATGGCAAGATTTCATTGTTTTTGATTGCCAAGTAATACTCCATTGTATATATATATATATGTATATATACATACCACATCTTCTTTATCCGTTCATCCACCGATGGACATTGGGTTCTTTCCATACTTTGGCTATTGTCGATAGTGCTGCTGTAAACATTGGGGCGCATGTGCCCCTTCGAAACCACATACCTGTATCCCTTGGATAAATACCTAGTAGTGCAATTGCTGGGTCATAGGGTAGTTGTATTTTTAGTTTTTTGAGGAACCTCCATACTGTTTTCCAGAGTGGCTGCACCAGTTTGCATTCCCACCAGCAGTGCAAAAGAGATCCTCTTTCTCCACATCCTCGCCAACATCTGTTGTTGCCTGAATTGTTAATGTTAGCCATTCTGACAGGTGTGAGGTGGTATCTCGTTGTGGTTTTGATTTGTATTACTCTGATGATGAGTGATGTGGAGCATTTTTTCATGTGTAGGCCATCTAGATATCTTCTTTGGAGAAGTGTCTGTTCATGTCTTTTGCCCATTTCTTCACTGGGTTATTATTATTTTTTGTCTTTTGGGTGTTGAGTTTGATAAGTTCTTTATAGATTTTGGATACCAACCCTTTATCTGATATGTCATTGGTAAATATCTTCTCCCATTCAGTCGGTTGCCTTTTAGTTTTGCTGATCGTTTCCTTTGCTGTGCAGAAGCTTTTAATTTTGATGAGATCCCAATAGTTCATTTTTGCTTTAGTTTCTTTCCCTTGCCCCTGGAGACATGTTGAGTAAGAAGTTGCTGTGGCCCAGGTCAAAGAGGTGTTTGCCTGCTTTCTTCTCTAGAATTTTGATGGCTTCCTGTCTTACCTTTAGGTCTTTCATCCTTTGTGAGTTTATTTTTGTATATGGGGTAAGAAAGTGGTCCAGGTTCATTTTTCTACATGTTGCTGTCCATTTTTCCCAGCACCATTTAGTGAAGAGAGTGTCTTTATTCCATTGGATATTCTTTCCAGCTTTTGTCAAAGATTAGTTGGCCATATGTTTGTGGGTCCATTATTGGATTCTCTATTCTGTTCCGTTGATCTGAGTGTCGGTTTTGGTGCCACTACCATACTGTCTTGATGATTACAGCTTTGTAATACAGTTTGAAGTCTGTTGGGGCTCCTTTTCTAAATTACTTATTGCTTCTCTAATAACTTGCTCTTGATCATATCTATTTTCTGCTGGGAGCCTTTGTCCTTATATGTATTAGTTGTTCATTAACTTCTTCCAAGAAAAAAAAACAACAAAATTCAGCAGCTGCTTCTCATGAAGGATGAAGAGGCTACATATTTTTTAATGGACTGTTACCTCAATTGGTAAAATTTTGCAGTGGTATCTTCCCCAAAACTTTATTTTAGATGTAATTTGCATGTGGGTTGTGTGATGAGTGGAGTGTAAAGCTAACTGGTGTAGTTGGGTGTTAATTACTACCCTGGTGTCTGCGAGACCATGTACCCAGAACCAAATCTAGATAATCAGACCTCTGTAGTATGCCTGGCCAGAAAAGGCTAGGCTGAGGTCAAGTATTGAAATGTCCTGCTGAGAACCCCCTAACGAAAAGAGGTCTTGGCATGAGACCCTAGGAGCTCTGCCCCTTGCTGCTCCTATTTGATTACAGAGGCATGACGCTTGCAAAGCTTTTAAAAACTTGTTTCATGTTTTTAAAATCCTTGGGAGCTACAGAGTGGGTGTTGAGACCAAAAAGTCTGCTTCCTGAAGTGTTTATGCAAAGAATCATTTTTAGAGTTGTGTGGAATGGAATTGGGTCTGACGTCAATTCCCAGTGTGCTTTCTCTCCCCTGGAAGAATAGCGCATATGTAGGGACAGATGTGAGACTCCCGTCTCTTTTACGTATAAATAATGCTAGGAGAGAGGGAACAGTACTGTGAGTGAGAAGTGGGGGAAGGACAGAGTTTACTGCAGGCTCTAGAGAAGAACAAGTTGTTCTTATAAGCACTTTTTTAAACCTTCAATTGTGTATGATCCGTGAGCCTAAATGTGCACAAAACACAAGTGTACAGTAATCAGTAATATAATAATAGAGCCAGGTACCCATGTAAGCTCCACCAGAGTCAAATACTAGAACATTGCCCCTACCCACAACTCCCCTCCCCCAGCAATTACTTTGGATCACTACCCACCCCCACCCCCCTTCAGAGAGACTCTCTGACTTTTAAGGTAATAACTTCCTTGTTTTTATCTTTAGATTTACCACTTTTGTATGCGCACTCCTAAATGATTAAGTTTTGACTGTTCAATATCATATACTGGAATCCTACTGCCTTTTTTGTGTGTCTTGATCTTTTCCCTCGATGTTTTGTTTCTAGTAATCACACTTGCTGTTGCATATAGCTGTAGTTCTCTTTTATTACTTTGTAGTACTTCATTGTAGGACTATACTACAGTTTATCACTTTGCTGTTGATGGATGTTTGCCTGTTTGCAGTTTGGGCCAACTGCAAATACAGCCACGTTGAGCATTCTTGAATTGTCTTTTCATGTATGCATTTTTGTTGGAAATGTGTTAGCTTGAACCCTGGTGAAATTACCAATTTTGTGGATTAAATAGTGAAATGTTAACAATTTCATATGGTTCAGTCTACTACTTGGGTGTACAAATGTTGGATCATAGCAAATGTATATGTTCAATTTTTGTAGATTATACCAAACAGTTTCCTAAAAATCTTGTGCCAACTTGATCTCCTGCCAGCAAAGAATGAAGCATTTCTCCATATTCTGGCCAACACTTAGTATTGTAATTGTTCATTGTGGTTTTGGTTTGCATTTCCTTGGTTCCTGGTACGAAGTTGAGCCCTTGTTCATTGGTTTTTGGCCATTTAGATTTCTTCCTGTGAAGTACCTATTAAAGTCATTTGCCCATTTTTCTGTTGGGTGATCTTTGTCTTGTTGATTAGCAGGTCTTCTTTATATGTTCTAGATATGAATCCTTGATGGCTTCTTATGTTGCATATTTCTTTTGCCATTTTCTGGCTCATCTCTTCACTCTCATAAGGGTGTATTTGAATAGATATTCTAATGTAGTCAAATTTATCCATTTTTTGGGTAATTAATGCTTTTTGGGTTTTGTCTAAAGAGACTTTTACCGTAAGTTCTTGAAGATATTCTGTGATACTGTCTTCCAAGAGCTTTAGAGTTTGGCCTTACTTAGTTCTGTAATCCATCTGAGATTGATTTTTGTGAGTGGAGTGAAGTTACGGTTCATTTGCATTTTTCCCCCCATTGTTTGTCCATTTGTGTCAGCACCAGTCAATGAAAAGTCTGTCCTCTCCCCCACTGGTCTGAGGTGTCATTCTATCATAAATCAGGGTCCATGTTGCCTGTATCCATTTGAGGCTCTATTTTCTGCATCAGTCTGTTGATCTATTCCTGCACTAAACACCTCTTGTCTTAATTACTCTAAATGTATAGCAAGTTAAGCTGCCACCTTGCTTTTCTTTCCTGACTGCGTCTTGGCTGCCTTGTACATTTCCCTATACATTTTGGAATCCACTTGTCAAGTTTCACAAAGTTGCAAATTTTTGAGATTGCATTTACTATATCAGTAATTTTAATCAAATTAATAAATTATTTATTTAGACTTTACATCTTTATAGCCGTGAGTGTTTAGGAATAAGGCTTAATGCTGTATTGTCAAAAATTTTTTTGAGATTGAAATGAATCATTTCAGCAGATTTCTATTGTGATAAAATTTACCACTTTAACCACTTTTAGGATATAATTCAGTGGCATTAAGCACATGCACATTGTTGTATGACCATCTCCACTCTCTCTCTAGACTTTTTCATTCATCTCAGGCTGAAAGCTGGTACTCATTAGACAGTTTTTTAAAATCTTTTTAAAATTTAAAATTTTTTAGTGTTAATTTTTGAGAGAGAGAGAGACAGTGTATGAGCAGGGGAGGGGCTGCGAGAGAGACACACACAGAATCTGAAGCAGGCTCCAGGCTACTAGCTGTCAGCACAGAGCCCAATGTGGGGCTTGAACTCGTGAACCATGAGATCATGACCTGAGTTTCTGAAGTTGGATGCTTAACTGACTGAGCCTCCCAGGTGTTGCCCTTGATATGGTTTTAAATGAAATATATTAATATTCTTTTATGAGCATCCATCCAGTTGTAATCAACTGGATGACTGCAGTTTGGCTAATACTAGTATGTATTTTTCATAATCTTCTCCACTCTTGCAGTTCTGATAATTGTTTTACTGATCTTTTGCTGCCTGGACAGTTCTTATGTCTGTCAGTTGTGTTGAAATGTTGGAGATGATGATATAGGATATTTCTGTACCACTTAAAAGGTGTAGGGTAACTTCACAGGTCTCTGTCAGCAGTGACAGGGTTTCACATATTAGCATATGTGGTTAGGTGGTGGCCTTTCCATCTCTGAGATAAGAGGTGATAGATTGGAAGGGAATGATAGCAGAAGAATAGAGTTTTTTGAGTATGTGGTGGACTCAAGCTAGCCTTCAGAAGTGTCTATGAGGCCAGAGGAACTTAACACCCAAAGTAGAGTCAGAACTCCCAAAGCTTACGTACATATTTGTCTGGGTGCGTATTTCTCTCCTGCCCCTAGAAGCCTCAGTAACAGCCCAGCACCCAACACTCCTATCTTGAGTGGAGACAGCACAGATAACATTGTCCTAGGACTTGGATGTTTGTGCTTCTAAGACCCTGTGGGAATTTTTAGGATTATAATTGACGTCCATTACCCTGAAAGGACCTTTGCAATTACTGATGAAGACTTGGCCTTTCTTCATTGCAGATTGACATCAGTAAATGCCATTATTTAGTGGATTTGGACACGATGAGAGAAACACCCCGGGAGCCAAAATACTCATCGAATAGAGAAGAATGGATCAGCTTGGCCTACAGACCATTCCTTGATGCTTCTAGGTATGTGGCTTTAATCCTAAGAGATGTACTAGGACTAGTAAGGGTACAAATTAGAATCTTGATTGAATAACTTCCAGTCTTGGGCTGACTGTAATAGGCATCATTTCATTTTATTTTTATTTGGGCCCAAACACATCTATTCTTGTCCAGTTTCCTGAGAAATCTAAAACAGTGCTCTCTTTTTCTAGGCACCACATGCAAAGTTTATTCAGGTGTCATCCAAATAAAAGAATCTAAATAAAACACATCCACTGAAGACCATGCAAATAAGTGTTTGCAATGGATTACTCTTGGCCATCAACCTCAACTGTCTTTGAGTATTATAACACTGCTAGGAAGATTGACTCTGTCCTTTAAGGAGCTAGAAGTTCATATCTGTTGTTTTTGCAATCCAGGCTCAGTCGAGGAAAGGACAGGCCTTACTTGATCTTAAAGAGAGAGACCAAATAGAACAGGGCCTGTCTGGCTCTTCAGAAGGGCCTGCGAATTAATGACAAGAGGGGAGTCAGAATGTTGAGGTGAGGGAGTCATGGCATTGAGCTGGAGGAGTCAGGTTGTTTGTGGGCTGAGGTCCAGGGAGCCCTGGGGTGGGGGGGCGGGGGGGTGGGCAGAGCCCAGGCAGAAAGTGAAAGGTAGAGAACCAGGTCCTGAGAGGCAGGACTGGGACTCAAACAGAGAAGAAGATGTTTTTAGGAGGACAGAGTGATCAGAACCTGCCGATGAATGAAGATGAATAATAACAACTGTCGGTTGGGTTCGGCAGCTGATGAAAGCAGTTTTGATGGAGTGGTCAGAGCATGGTGACTTGGAAGTTAGGGGTCAAAGCAAAAGCAGCAGGACAAGACCTGGAGGTGGCGAACACAGAGGTTTTCTGGAGAGTTCTGCTCTAACGGGAAGCAGAGAAATAGGGCTATGAATGGTGGTGGGCACTGCAGGGGGAGTGATGATGGATTGTGTCCTTTGGATTTTTTTTATATTATGGCATATATGTAACATAATTATACACAAAAACCCTACAGTTTGCCATTTTAAGTGTACGATTCAGTGGTATTAATTATATTTGCAAAATTGACCTACACATTTTGTAAATTGAAGGGTGGTTCGATGCATTTCTGTGTTGGCCTGTGATCACAGCAGTAGCATCAACTAACACCGTTATCGTGTCACATGGTCATTATTTCTCTTTTCTGTTGACAATGCCATTATCTATTTTGAAACCTTTGCATCACCCCAAACTGTTCATCTTTTATTTTTTTGAAATGAGGGAAATCACAGTTATGTTTGTATACTGATGGAAATGATCTCTTACCTGGAAACTGGTCATGTAGGAGAAAGGAAGGAATTGGTGGAGCAGGTGCCCTTGATGCGGGTGAGAGAAGATGTTTCAAACAGGCAGCAGGTAGATTGTCTCTGTCAGTGATGGAGATGTTCTGTATCCACACTGGCCAACATGAGAGCCACGAGCCATATGCAGCTATTAAGCATTTGAAATGGGACTACTGTGGATGAGGAACTGAATTGTTAATTTTGTTTAATCTTAATTTAGATAGCCACACATAGCTGCTAGATAGAGGATAGTAATAAGCAGCAGGTGGGTGTGATAATGGGTATCTGGCAGCTTTCCTCTGATGGCCTCTGGTTTCTCTGTGCAGTAGGAAGTAGGATTATCAGATGAGAAGGGAGTTTGTGGGGATGAGGTGTTCAGGATTTGAGGAGAGGGAAATAATTGAGAGTAGGAAACAAAAGGAGCTTGAGAAATACAGTATGATTGGAAGACGGGGTAAAGAACCCACCTGAGTTTAAACTGCGTTAAGCACTGAGTTAAGCACTGAGTTAAGCACTGAGTTAAGCACTGTGGTTGCTTTTTGGTGCTCTGGTGATAATTTACATACCATCAAATCCACCTACTTTAAGTGTACAACTCAATAATTATTAAATTTAGCAAGTTGTGGGTATATGAATGGGATTATATAATATGTGGGGTTCTGTATCTGCCTTCTTTGACTTTGCATGTTTTGGAGATTGATTCATGTTATAGCAAGTATCAGTTGGTGTCCCTTTTTGTGCCTGAATACTACTCCATTTATGGATATAACTATTTTGTTTACCTCTTCCCCAGTTGATGGATATTTGGGTTGCTTCTACTTTTTGGCTATCATGAATAATGCTGTTGTGAATGATTATGCACACATTTTTGTGTGCAGGGTTGGAGTTTAGCCAAGAAAGTTCAGCAAAGCATGAAAGGGGCAGGGGAGTTGAGTTTGTGTAGGGGAGTGGTCATGGCCTTAAGTTAGGCAAGGAGGGGTGGGGGGTGCTGAGGGAGTGGAGGGCCATGAGAGGTGGTGGGGTCTTGGGTTGATACTCACATGTGGTCAGAATTGGAGTAGTAATGGGAGAGAGCTGGCAGGAGAAGCAGCAGTGATGGTGTGAACGCTCTGCATCACACGTGTTCTTCGTTATTGTTATTCGATACAGTACTTGGGGTAGGTTGCTGTGGTGCCTTCTATTTTGAGTTGAGAAAACTGTGACAGCCTGAGATCTGGCCCTGGGAAGATCTCCAGCGTGGAGGGGACAGCGTATTCCCAGCAGCCTTCCCATTAGCAGAGGACACTCAGTGGTTCACAAATAGTGACAGCAGTACGCTGACCACAGAATGAACTCTGTTTGTAGCAAATGGGACAAGGGCGTATTTTAAGGTAAGTTTTTTTTTCCCTTTTGGTTTTGAGGGTTGACATTAGAAGGTGTGCCCATCTTCCCATTTCCCCTTTCGATAGCACACGCACCCTGCAGCTGGTGCACATAGACTGAGAGCCTTCGGGACAAGGCAAAGAAACCATGCTCATACAGTTCTCACTAGAGACTTTGAAATCTTCTGAGGGAAGAGCAAAAGGTGTTGGTCACTTCCCCACCTGTCTTGTGATGAGCAGTGACTGGAGATACTTGCACGGCCACACAAGTGCTGTGGCTCCTCTGTCTTCACCACCCTCCTCATCCTTTCCCAGAGACGTTGCTTGCTGTTCCCCACTGAGCGTTCTGCTTCCCTCACAAGCTCAATGTTAAGGGCAGAAATAAAGCATAATCGGTTCAATTTGATAAACATTTATCACACACCTTGTGCATCCTAGATTTGAGACTGTGTGCAGAGAAGACGGCTGCCTTGGGGACTTTGGTACATCTGGGGAGAAACACTACACCAGAGAAGTGCCATGGAGGCGTAGAAGGGATGGGCAATTCCAAAAAGGCTCAGGTGGGAGAGGCTGAGGAAGATCCCAAGAGGAGGTGACGTGAGGATTGCATTGGTGATAGTGTGGGTGGCGGACTGGAAGGAGGGAAAGTTGGAGGCACAGAAACAGGATAGGAGACTATTCTGGTTGGCTAGATGAGAGGCAGCGAGGGTGTGAACTCGACTGCCGAGGACTGATAGACTCAGGAGATATATAGTGTCTGGAAGATGAGGTCAGAATTTTTCCCAGTATCGCGCAGCTTTCCCCAGTGGCCTCTATCAAGCTTTTAACATTTTCCTTTGCTGTATTAGAAGCGCAGTCCTAGTCATTGTTGGGGATTGCTTGCTCGGGCTGGGCTGGTCCCTGAACAGAAGGTTTTGCAAGTTTGAGCACAACTTGCTGGAGAGACAGACCTTAAGCTGATAGGGCATCTCGTTTCTCCTGTTGGTGGGTGGTGGGTGGGTCCCTGCTGCTGCTTCATTTCCCCTCCGCAAGCCTGCCCAGCTCACCCATCACACCGCTAGTGCAGGGGGAGGGAGGGAGCTGACTGGGGAATGCCTTCTGGGGTTTTTCACTTCCCATAAATTGTACTCATTTCCCATAAATTGGCATTCTCTTCATGATGATATGCTGAAAAAGAAGAAAATCTGTTGGTTTAAGAACTGAAAAGGTACAGTTCACTTGAAGGTGTGCAGAGTGTGGTGAAAAGAGCAAGGGGTCAGAGGACAGGTGCATTTAATCCTGGCTGCCCGCTACTTTATGGGGGTGTAGTAAGGATCAATTGAGAGCGCAAATATGAAAGTATTTGTAAATTCTAAAGCATTATGTAAATGTCAGGCCTTTCCATTAATTAGCAGGCAGTATAGTGTTCCAAAATTATGCTGATTATTCTCTCTTAGACAGCACTTCCCAATATACATTGATCTAACCGCAAAAACAGTGGGATCCCACAGCCTAGTTTTGCCACAGCAATTTATAACTGTCAACACCATGACATCTCATGTTGCTGACTTGGGACAATTAAGTTGGACTGTCAGAGGCTGTGGGCCCCAGAGATAACGCGCTGAGGTGGTGTCTGAAATGCTTGTAGGAGCTTGATCCTGGATGCCTTCCCACCTGTTCACTGGGGATGTTACATTTCCTCTTCTGCTTGAGACCGTGGTTTGTGTATGGGAGCAATTTCTGTAGCAAGGAGAAGTACAGTACCATCTGCACCAAATGGCCACTCGTGTCTTAGACCCTAGACTGGATGGGGCTGTAGGCCTAACTGTTCTCTAGCTCTTTCTGAGGAAGGGAGGTTTTAATAAGTCTGTGACCTACTGCCAGGTGATCTTTTAGAAATGTAAGATTATCTTAGATGTTTAAGTCCCTAAAACTGAAATCTGCTTCCTTTATATTTATAGTTTGAGATCAATTTTTTCTTTCTTCCGTTATCCATCTGTCTGTCTGGTCATCTGACATGCATCCAATCAGATATTTTTTAAACACTGCCAGGCACTGTCATGGATCTTAGGTATATAGTGACAAACAGTACACACACCTTACAATATAACAGGGAGGCTACCATTGAACAAAAAACCATCCAGATCAATATATAATTACAACCTGTGTTAGCTGCTTTAAAGGAGAGTTCAGGGCACTATGGGAGAAGGAGTCAGCAGAAGGAGGCACCTGGAGACTCAGAGCCAGCTGGTTAGGCAGGTTTGGAAATCAGGAGACAGTATGTCTCTGTCACAGAGCTAGATTTTTTAAGGGATGTGAAAGAAATAATTAGACACAGATTTTTCCCTTTAAATAACTTACAACTTGTGTAGTTATACATGCAAAAACAACTTGAAAATAGTATTAAGACCATAGAAAGGTACCAGGTTGTAACGCTAGACCTTCTAAGAAAGGAGAGGCCTGTCTGTGGAGGTAGGAGTATACTGAGAAGCTTCCCGGAGGACGTGGTTCCTGAGCTGAGGCTTAAAGGAAAAGGAGGATTTGTACCAGTGGTAAAGAGGGCAGCACCACTTCCATAATTCACGGAGAAGAAATCACGAGCGCAAGTGGAAAGATAAAAAAGAAGCCTTTTGGATGAAGCGCCTGAGGGTTTAGTCAAGAAAAATTTAATTGACCTCTTTCACTGGCTTAAATTGGCTTTTAGGTAAAGTGATCTATAATAGATCATCCAAATCCAAATGCTCTTGAAAATTAAAGGTGTCCTGTCCTGGGCAAATCAAGACATATGGTTTATTTAGTGTGACCAGAATACAGGGCTTGCCCCAAAAAGCAGGATGAGGAATGGAGCATGTATGGTTCCTTTGCCCCATATTCATGTTTACTGTGGATTTTCCCATAGTTAAGTTATTTGACTTAGTCTGCTGACCCTCCTTGGTATTGTAGCCTAGGTTAGGTCTCGGCCATCTGCAAGGGAAACAGCCTGGGTAGTTTGAAGACCGTACAGGCACATCAGAATACCCTCCTGGGTGGAGACTCAGCTCCAGGGGGAGGTAGCTTAAAGATGATTAGAACGATATGGTGACTGGTATACATTTAGACATTCTGAGTATCTGTGACTACATGGGCTTGTTTTCCGTGGAAATTGTTGGAAGATAAGTAAGGCCTTTACTGTTGGGCTAGTGAAGAATGACTCCGTAAAGAGGACTAAATGTGCTTAGCCCGTTTGGGCGAATGCCAGTCCAGATGTCCATTCTTTACCAGCAGGCTGCTTCTCTGCTTTATGAGAGGCCTAGAGATCCCAGAACCTGTTAGTCTGAGATGGGACCCAGGCCTAAGATCTTAACCATTTCTATTGTCCCCCCGCCTTGCTTACAGCTGGTACCAAGCTGTGCCTTCCTCTCCTCTCCCTGAGTTGGCCATGTCTGCGTCTGGCTAGTTTTATAAGGCTTCTCTGACTCCTAGGATATGGAATCAAAACTAGTCAACAAGATCACTTTTTAAACCAGACACATTTGTTACTCTATGGCCATCTCATATTACATACTTGCTAAAATAAGAGAGGATTTTTTTTCCTTCTTTGAAGCATGATATAATTGCTGCTTGTATAAAATAGCTCGACAAGTGGGTGGATGTAATGCCTACTCTGAGGTTCCCCAGAGAGGAGTGAAGGGAGAGTGTTGTAAACTACCGGCTCAATGGTGGGTTCCTCCTAAGTGTGGTGTAGGAGTCTGGTGGGAAGTGCCTCTCCAGGATGTTGGAGCTGGCCTCCTGCACACCAGGGCCTGCCTGTGTGTGGCTTTAGAAACAAGCTGGGAGGCCCTGTCACTGCTTCACGCGGCTGCTTTCCACCCACACTTTCCTCCTTTGTTATGGGTCCCTTTTGTCTGGCTGCTTTGCTTGAAACCTTTGGTTTTTGGATTATGAGATTTCCTTCTTCCTTGTTTTGGATGTGTTAGCCTCATCTAACTGAATTTTAGGTTTGCCTGATGAGGGGCTGGGGATAATTTGGGGAGACTTAAAAAGGGCAGGATTTCAAAGCCCTGCGAATGTATAGTTCTAGAAGAAGAGATGCAAGTCGGGAGTTGAAAGTTAACCCCCTCGGGTCCGGTAGGAGAGGGGCCTTCCCTAGTCCTGATAGCCTCTGCTGTGTGTGTTCTTTCAATGCCCAGCACAGGATTCTCAGTGGCCACTGAGCTTTACCTGTTGTGGAGATTGTTTACTGAGACTATGAGTCTTCTTTTAGCCTCCAAGTAGAAGTGAATACAGCAGCCCTGAGGCCTGAAGAGGCCATGACACCTGTATCCATTTTGGTCCTGTGTGGTAGTCTGGTTGATGGCAGCCATGGTGTCCTCTGTCCCTAACCCCAGCATAAGCAGAACTGTTTATTTCTGGGAGATCATAGAGAATCACTGCAAAGGGCAAATTAGTTGGAAGCCCTTGTTCTAGTTGTGGTGGTGTAACAAATCATCCTAAGCTTAGCAGTATGAAAGAATAGCACTTACTGATTATTGTTTTCTCTCATGTTCTGGAGTTGACTGGGCTCAGCCAGACAGTTCTTCAGCTGCTCAGAGTTCTTTATGCATTGGCCATCAGACGGTGGTTCGGGCTGGATGGAGGCGTTGGGAAGGCCTTCTCACATGTCTAGCAGTTGATGCTGGCTAGATCTCAGCTTGGGCTGTTGGCCAGGACATCTACATGTGGCTTCACCATGTGGCCCACGCTTCTTCACAGCATGGTGGCTGGCTTCCAAAAGCTAGTATCTCAAGAGATATAACGTTTTTGATGACCTAGTCTTGGAATTCATACAGTGTATCACTCTTGTCTCATTCTGTTCATAGACAGCAAGCCATTCCAATAACCCAAGTTTGAGGGGAGAGGAATTAGACTTTCCCTATTGATGGGAGAAATATCAAAGGATTTATGGACGTGTTTTAAAACCATCACAGCTCTTTTGATGCCATTCTTCATCCAAATTGAATAGTTTTTGAAATTTTGCTTTTTAAAGGAGATGTCTTATAGAAGAGACCTGTGGTGCACAAAATAGCCCAGCAGGCTGTTCATCTGCAGCTTTGTGTTACCCAGATGGAAAGGGAGACTACACCCTATGGCAGAATTTGGTTTCAGGCCAACACTTTGACATGCTTCAGATGATGTTCAAGTCCTTGGGGTAGAATTAGTTCTTCCTCCCAGGCAGTAACTGAAGTGCTCTGGTCTTTTCCCCACCCATCAATCATGGTCGTACCTCCAGCTCCTTCATCTATGTCAAGAATACTGAGAAATCGTAAGGAAGAAGAGATCAGAGTTTCTGAACTTGTGTGATTCTTGGTAGTTCATTGTTCTCAATACTTTTTGTTTCTTTATCAGTTCTTGGCCTTTCCTTTTTGTTTGGTTTTGTGTTATCTTCTCCCAGATACTTAGCTGAGACTTTGATCTGGCAGAGCTACTCCAGGCTAGCTTTGGTTTCAGAACACAGCAGCATTTTCCTCATTGTAGTCTTGAGCTGTTTATCATTGAGATCTGCTGACATTTTAAGAAGGACAAACGTGTGTGTGTGTGTGTGTGTGTGTGTTTCTGAAGCTTGGAGAGTGTGCTTCCTGTTGTTGTGAAATTCGTTCTCTAGAAAGAGACTGTGTACAGACCATCGGTGCTCCAAGTCCATACTATAGAGACTCTCAGATTTGAAAAGTATATACAGTCTTTCAGGACTGCCACTGCTTTTAACTGGCTTAGACCAAGCAGCTGGTTTCATCAGAGGTCTTAACTCTGAGTTCCTTGAGAGTTAGAAACCACAACTCTTACTGAATCTCTGTAACTCCTAGCACATAGTAAGGTCTCAGAAAAATATTTATCCATTATTTGATGAATTTAATTTTCTTTTTCTTTTTTTTTTAGTTTGATTTGGCATACAATGTTACATTAGTTTTCAGGTGTACAAGTTCACACTTGGATAAGGTCATACGTTATTTCTACTTTGACCACAGGTGAAACTGCCATCTGTCACCATACATCACTATTACAATGTCATTGACTGTATCCTTATATTGTGCCTTTTATTCCTGTGACTTGTTTATTCCATAACTGGAATCCTGTATCTCCCACTCAGCTTCACTCGTTTTGCCTATCCCCTTTACCCACCTTCCCTCTGGCATCCATCAGTTTATTCTCCATATTTATAGGTCAGATTCTGCTTTTTGTTTATTCATTTGTTTTATTTTTTAGATTGCTCATATAAGTGAAATCATATGTTATTTGTCTTTCTCATTCTGACTTACTTCACTTAGCATAGTACCCCCTGGGTCCATCCATGTTGTCTCAAATGGAACAGTCTCCTCCTTTTTTTGTGGCTGTGTAACATAGTCCATTGTGTAAATCCACATCTCTTTTTAAAAATGAAATTAATTTTAATTCCAGTATAGTTAACACATGGTGTTAGATTACTTTCAAAAATGCACAATATGATTGTGATTCAGTAATTCTATATATGACTCATTGCTCATCACAGTAAGTATGCTCTTAGTCCCCAGCACCTATTTGACCCATCCCCCACCTCCCCTCTGGTAACCATCAGTGTGTTCTGGGTAGTGTTAAGAGTTTATTTCTTGGGTTGTGTCTCTCTCTCTTTTCCTTTGTTCATTTGTTTTTGAACTTCCACATAAGAGAAATCATGGGGTATTTGTCTTTCTCTGACTGACTTATTTGTTTAGCATTATACCCTCTGGCTCTATTCATGTCATCAGAAATGGCAAGATTTCATTGAAGTTTACTTTTTTTTTTTTTTTTTTTTTTAATTAGAGCATGTGAGTGGGGTAGAGGGGAAGTAGGAGAGAGAATGAATCTTAAGCAGGCTCTATGCTCCGCTCAGAGCCTGATGTGGGACTCAATCCCATGACCCTGGGATCATGACCTGAGCTGAAATCAAGAGTCAGATGCTCAACCAACTGAGCCACCCAGGTGCCCTGGCAAGATTTCATTTTTATGGCTGAATAATATTCCCTTGTGTATATATGCAACACATGTTCTTCATCCATTCATTTGTCAATGGACACCTGGGCTGCTTGCATATCCTGGCTATTGTAAACCATGCTATAGTAAACTTAGGGGTGCATCTGTCTTTTTGAATTAGTGTTTTTGTTTTCTTTGGGTAAATACCCAGTAGTGGAATTACTGGATCATATGGTATTTCTATTTTTAATTTTTTGAGGAACCTCCATACTATTTTCCACAGTGGCTGCACCACTTTACTTTCCCACCAACAGTGCATAATGATCTCTTTTTCTCCACATCCTTGCCAACACTTGTTTTTAGTGTTTTTTATTTTAGCCATTCTGACTGGTGTGAGGTGACATGTCATTGTGGTTTGATAAGGCATTTCCCCGATGATGGGTGATGTTGAGCATATTTTCCTGTGTCTCTTAGCCATCTGGATGTCATCTTTGGAAAATATTTATTCAGGTCCTCTGCCCCTTTTTAGATTTTTTTTTTTTGATGTTTAGTTATATGAGTTTTTTATATATTTGGGATATTAACTCCTTATCAGATATATCATTAACAAACATCTTCTCCCATTCCATAGGTTGCCCTTTTGTTTTGTTGATGATTTCCTTTGCTGTGCAAAAGCTTTTTATTTTACTGTAGTCCTGATAGTTTATTTTTGTTTTTGTTTCCCTTGCCTCAGGAGACCTATCTAGAAAAATGTTACTACAGCTGATATCAGAGAAATTACTGCCTGTGCTCTCTTCTAGGATTTTCATAGTTTCACGTCTCAGATTTAGATCTTTAATCCATGGTGAGTTTATTTTTGTGTATGACGTGAGAGAGTGGTCCTGCTTCCTCTTTTTGTATATATGTATCCAATTTTCTCAGCATCATTTGTTGAAGAGACTGTCTTTTCCCCATTGTATTTTCTTTTTTTTTTTTTTTTTTAACGTTTTTTATTTATTTTTGGGACAGAGAGAGACAGAGCATGAACGGGGGAGGGGCAGAGAGAGAGGGAGACACAGAATCGGAAACAGGCTCCAGGCTCCGAGCCATCAGCCCAGAGCCTGACGCGGGGCTCGAACTCACGGACCGCGAGATCGTGACCTGGCTGAAGTCGGACGCTTAACCGACTGCGCCACCCAGGCGCCCCTCCCCATTGTATTTTCTTGACTCCTTTGCCAAAGATTGACTGTATAAGCGTGGGTTTATTTCTGGGTTTTCTATTCAGTTCCATTGATCTGTGTGTCTGTTTTTGTGCCAGTACCATACTGTTTTGATTACTGGAACTTTGTAGTGTAACTTGAAGTCTGGAATTTTGATTACTCCACTTTTGTTTTTCTTTATCAAGATTGCTTTGACTATTTGGGGTCATTTGTGGTTCCATACAAATTTAAGGATTATTTGTTCTAATTCTATGAAAAATGCTGTTAGCATTTTGATAGGGATTGCATTGAATCTGTAAATTGCTTTGGGTAGTATGGACATTTTAACAGTGTTAATTCTTCCAATACATGAACCTAGTAGATATTTCCATTTGTTTGTATCCTCTTCAGTTTCTTTGATCACGGTTTTATAGTTTTTTGGATGTAAGTCTTTTTCTCCTTGACTAAGTTTATTCCTAGGTATTTTATTATTTTTGATGCAGTTGTAAATGCTTTTATTTTCTTAATTTCTCTTTCTGCTACTTTGTTATTAGTGTATAGCAATGCTATAGATTTCTGGGTATTAATTTTATATCCAGCCACTTTACTGAACTTATTTATTACTCTAGTAGTTTCTTGGCAGAGTTGTTAGGATTTTCTGTGTACAGTATCATGTCACCTGCAAATGGTGAAAGTTTTACCTCTTCCTTACCAATTTGGATGCCTTTTATTTTTCTTGTCTGGTTGCTGTGGCTAGGACTTCCAGTACTGTGTTGAATAAAAGTGGTGAGAGTGGACATTCTTGTCTTGTTCATGATCTTAGAGGAAAAGCTCTGTTTTTCACCACTGAGAGTGATATTAGCTGTGGGTTTTTTTTTTTTTTCTTCTTTCTCTCTCTCTTTTTTTTTTGTTGAACTTTAAGGTCAGTTTATTAAGCTGAATGATGAGAGCTATCAGATGAATATTCTCTTGAAAAGTATTTTTTCTCAGAGTAAAAGATCAACACCTCAGCACAGCCACAGATGCTGTGGTAGTCTGGGCTCTCTGCAGTTAGGGATAGTCCACTCATCTGTCAGATCAGTGTCTTCTGGGTCAGCACGATTGTAGTCTGAGTCATCCTTGTCATCCTCTGGCTCCAAGTCCTCCATTTCCTGCGAGGTTCATCCGCGTCTACTGCTTGCAGCATCTTCTGAAAACTGGGTATCAGATGTGTCAAGATGATGATCTGTTTCAGTGTTTCACATAGCTGTTTCCCACTTAATTTATTCTTTCCTGCTCATTCTCCTTCTTGCATTCATTTCTTTTTAATTTCTAAGAGTTCTGCATCAAACTTGGCCTTCCAACTTCTCATTTGTAACAGGAGTGCCATGAAATAATTGCCTTTCAGCTTTGTCTGCTTCTTTTTCTGTTTTGTTTCTTCTCTTCCAGTTTCTTTTTAAATGTTTATTTATTTTGAGAGAGGGAGCATATGTGAACTGGGCAGGGGCAGAGAGAGAGAGAGAGCGCGAGAATATCCCAAGCAGGCACTGCATGGTCAGTACTGAGCCCAATGCGGGGCTGGAGCCCATGAGCCATGAGACCATGACCAGAGCCAAAATCAGGAGTCAGATGCTTAACTAAATGAGCCCCACTGGCGCCCCTCTTCTGGTTTTTATTTGATCTGTTTCATTTAGTTTTTCTCACACAGCTGTCCCTAAAGATCATCACCATACCATAGTTTCCTTCTGCCTGTAATGCTAATTGTGTTAAAATGTCTGAGCCATCATTGTCTTGTAGATTTTCTTGGGAGATTATTTCATAGAGGGGCTTCATCTAGGTATTTTTAACTGTTTGTTAACTTGAGGAGTAGCCTGGACAGTTTCTTCATTTTCTCAGGCCTCAGATGTCAGAGTAATGGTGAAACTGGGTGGATTTTCTGATACTACTGGTTAATGACACTCTCAAGCTGCTCTTCACTCATCCCCTTCCTGTCCTCACAGCACAGCTGTACTGCTGGTGAGAGAGAACATGAACAGAACTGGGGCTTGAGGGGGTAGCTGAGAGACCCTTGCCTGTGAAAGGAGTCGGGGTGGATGGACTCGAGAGCCTCCAGCTCATTGTGCTCTGCTGCTCCTCCATAGTCGGTCAGCGTGGCCTCGCTGCTGCCCACGGACTGCCCAGCCACCCAGGTAGAATGCTGCAGTGGGGGCCGCAGTGCACCTCGAGAGCTGGCAGCGGCTGCGTGGGTGCAGGTGCCGAATCCCCGGCTGGGAGGCCCTGGGCCTAAAGCCAGGTCGGGCCTGCTGAGCAACAGCCCCACGTGGGCCTCCGCCTTGCAGTGGGGTCTTCATATATGGCCTTCATTGTGTCAAAGGATTTTTATCTCTAAACCTACTTTGTTGGGAGTTTTCATCATGATTGGATGTCGAATTTTATCAGTTGCTTTCTCAGCAACTATAGAGATGATCATGTGCTTTTTTCATTTTGGTGATGTGGTATATCACATTGATTGATTTGTGAATATTGAACCATTTTTGCATCCCTGGAATAATCCTCTACCTAAAGTGGCTTCCAATGTTACCTACTAGTTCTCACGTAGAAATAGCCCAAAGGAGGTCCAAAGAGGAGACACAGAAACATTTTTGAACGCTGTGTAGTGTCTTCTGCACAAGAATGGTGCGTGTAGCATATAATGCCTTCATATCTAAGTAGCCATCAAACAGAAAACAGATGAGTGTAGAGCATTTTCCCAGCACCTTGGTGGGACTAAAGGTCAGAAAATGGCCAGTTGCCTAATACTAGTTCTTTCTCAGTCCCCTCATTCTGAATTTTTGTTTAAAGGTGACTATCAAGAGGTTATGGTATTATGTCAAGTGACCGACCAGGGCCATGAATCAGTTGTACACCAGTCTTGAAGTGCTGTGAGTACACTTTGTGTCTCAGTGAACTTGCAGATCATGATAGGGATCTTTGGAGGTTGCAACTGGGAATATATCTATTTATTGAGTGTCAAGGGTCTGTTGGACATGCCTGCTGGAAATAAAGTTTCATTCAGTAAATCTTACATTAACAGAGACCTGGAGAGGTTACTTGACCTTTTGCATTAATGTTTTCTTTGCTAATATGGATGCCCTCTACATGTCAGTTGTGCTGGAACATCCCATGGGCCATCATAGCTTCTGCCCTCCCCCACCCTCCTACTATAGGCTCCTGCTTTGTAGAGACCAATCTGATGTCTTTAGGACCGAATTGTTTGGGAAGAGAAGAGGAAAAAAAAAGCTTTGTATTACTTTTGATAATTGCTTTTTCTTTTAGAAGATGAATATTGCCTGAAGTGAGGGAAGTGAGAGTAGATGCTCACATTTAAGAGGCAGGGCATAGTCATTCTTTCACCCACAGAAGAGGATTTACTGAGTTCTTTCTGTGGTACCATCCTAAAAACTGGAGACTGAGCACTTAGATGAAGTTCTGTCTTCAAGAGACTGGTGTTCTAGTGGAGTATGGCACCCAGCACATAACTCCTGTGTCCATCTCTCTTATTGGGAAAAGAGATAAATGTCTACTCCGCAGTACTGACTAAACATTAGTGTCCCTCAACCCATTTCCTACTTAAGAGTATCAAAGAACTGTCACATTTAAAAAAAATATTTATTTTTGAGAGAGAGACAGAGTGTGAGTGGGGTACGGGCAGAGAGACAGGGAGACAGTCTGAAGCAGGCTCCAGGCTCTGTGCTGTCAGCCCAGAGCCAGACGCAGGGCTCGACCTCACAAACTGTGAGATCATGACCTGAGCCAAAGTCAGACGCTTAACCAACTGAGCCACCCAGGTGCCCCAGAACTGTTACATTTTTGATGCATACCAGCTTTTTGATAAGCTCTTAAATTGCTTGATATGGGACTGTAGGTTGAGGGTGGCTAAAATTAAACCTTGATGGGATTCTGAGATCTCTTCAGAACTAGAGATAGCTGTGAACGGCCCACTCTACTGCAGAAAATCAGTCACTGAAATATGAACTGAGTGCAGGAGAGCAAGAGATGGAGACCAAGAGAGGAAGCCAGCTTTAAAAAAGAACTGGTGATGTATTTAGACTATAGGTTCACGGGGATATTGATGTTTGGATGGATGGATGGATAGATAAAAATAAAAGAGAAAATCTGAGGACTAGGATGTTTTGTTTTTAACGTGAAAAATTGACCCAGCATTTCATTTATGCCTTTTGAACTGTCAGGCAGTCTTCCATTGACGTCAGCAAGGGCAGATTGAAATCTCCATGGCAGAGCGTGGCCTGGCCCTGATAAATAGGGCTGGTAATTGAATTAGAAAACATTCTGAGCTGTCAGCTAATTATGCTATTCAGGCAATTGCTTTGTCCACGTCTATTTCATCCTTGAATTGGTTGAGTGACTTTCTCACTGGGAGAGGGGAAGTCGGCTTCCATGACTGAGGCACGTATTTTGTGTCTCCCTAAATTATGCTTCCTGGGCTTCCCTAGGGCAATACTTTGGCGTTTCACATCATTACAGACATTGTTGTAGGAGTTTTGATAGACATTAGTTTTGTTCTCATTTGTATTTCAGTCTGATCTTTGTTTCCAGGTTTGTGAGTGTACACGCACACATTATTCCAGTGCTCAACTGCTCTTTTCTTTCACAAAGGCAAATAACCAATTTGATTTCCCTTTTTCCAGCAACACTAAAACAGTTCAAAATGACCCAGTCGTGCTTAACATATTAAAACTGTTGATGGTAAGAAATTTAGAACAGCAGCTATAGTGTTAGAAGTGAAGAATTCAAGCCAACTTGTCTTTGAGTGTAAAAAAAAAAAAAATCATTATACACATACAGAGGTGTGTAGATTGACTGTTTATTCATCTTCTAGAAGATAGTAGTGGCTGTAGATATGAAAGGTAGACAGTGCTCTTAAAGACTACAAGCAGATTCTGCAGGAGAAAAGAAGATTCATCTTCTAATAAGGTTTTTTTTTCCCCCAATACCAATCTCTGATGATAGATTCTTCTTAGCTTCTACTTATATAGAGTCACCATCTTTTATATAGTTTTGTGTTTCAGGCTTAACTAGAAAGGCCTTCTTACTTCTTGAACACGTGATAGAATTTGATGCTGAATTTCTTAGGATTGTACCCTGATGAAGCATGGCACAATCAGATGCTTTGTGGATCTCTTGATGTTTCCAAGTCAGACCCATGTTTGGCCTTGGCAACATGGTTATTGCAAACCACACAGATGATTGGAGTTTAAATTCCCTGTTGAGAGTAGCAATCTTTTGTCCACTATTGTTTTTCTAACCCATTGTTTGACATGGTGCTCAGTCACTGGTGGCTGAACCGAACTGAAGTCAGGTCTCATTTGTATAAAATCCCTGTGTCACTCTCTTCTTTCTATCTTGCTGCCTCCCTGCTTTCCATTCATCCATCCATTCAACATTTTTTCTTCAGCACTTACTATATGCCAGACACTGTACTGTTGGTAAATAAAACAGACTTGGTCCCAGAAATCTTTGGTGGAGGGTGTGGAGGATAGAAAATAAACAAGTTAGCCAACAAATAAATGTATAATTAAAAATTGTGAGGAGTGTAATAAACAAATAAGGTACGCTGAAAGAGATTAACTGATAGAAATGGAAACCTAGGGTTTCCTAGGATGGTTTCAAGACCTGTTGAGGAGGGTGTCAAGTTGGCGGAAGAGCATGGAAGTTCTTGGCTTTTCTTATCCCTGAAATGCAGCTAGATCAGCATCAAACCATTTTGCACACCTAGAAAATAGATCTGAAGGTTAACAACAATCTGCATAACTTGAGCCAAAGAACTCAGCAGGTATGCAGTGTGGAGAGGTGAGAGGGTGAGAGAGAAGCCGTGGAGGGTAGGGAGTGGTATTTGTGGACAGAGGACAGAGAAAGGGGAAGGGGGAGAGTACAGGAAAAACAGTCCCCTGAAAGCTGGAGAGAAAGTCGAAGCACCCATAAGTGCCCGAACAAGAAAGGGAGAAAGGAGGAAGGAGAGGGTTTCAATATCATTAGGACTCTATACAGGACAGAGCAGCATTGGGAATCCCACAGCCCAATACCTGGCTGTCCCCTGGTGAGAAGAGCAAATCCCCAGGAGCAGGCAGCGAGGTCTGAGGGGTCTGTGAGCCACACGGAGGGAAGCGGTTCCCCTGCTACCCTGCAAGGAGGGCATTTGGCACGGTCTCACCACAGGCAAAGGTCCCAGTGGACCTCAGAGAATACAATTGTGGTATTGAAACAAAAAACACAAGGGTGTGGTGAAACCTGATGCAGGTTGTGTGTTTACCAGAATCCCTGAAATGCTGCTGCTACGCACAAACTTACTCTGGGGCAAACCAGCATCCAGCCACAACCTCTGAGTGTCTATAGCAGCGTGATTGTAGGAATGTTCCCAGGGGCAACCTGGCATCTGGCCATTTCTTGGTGAGACTCTCCCCTAGAGGGTTGGAGAGGGTCTAAGCCGCAGGGCCCTCAGAAGTGAGGGGTTTGGAAACAGCCCCATCTGAGATAAAATTCATGAGGGCACTGCTGCCTGGAAGGCTAATGGCTTGGACATGGACACTATAGAAGCAGGGAGTTGCCAGAAGCTGGAGACAAATGAGGGGTGCTTGATTGCTAGCCAGGTAGAGCACAGAGTTCTGATGCTAGAGACTGGTAAGCTGGGTGATGCCATTTTCACCTCTCCCACGCATGTGCATATGTGGGCACATGTGCCACACTGAGCCACCCCAGTAAGCTAAGTAGCACCACCTAGTGGAGAATGGAGCTACTACACCAAGCCCTGCCCAACTGTACCAAGCAAGCCCTAGAGGACCACCACAAGTCCCTCTGCCTGCTTAGGGTACGGAATATAAAGTGCTTCATAGTTTGACTTCTAGGGGAATCTGGATGTAATTTCATTCAGATTTCATTCTTTTCACTGGTCCATATGTTGTGTGTGTGTGTGTGTGTGTGTGTGTGTGTGTGTGTTCTTGGATACAGAAAGAGAAAACATTTTTATTTTCCATTTTTATATAAATTTAAAAAAAATTTTACTATTTTTTGCAGATTTATTTTTTATTCTATTTTACCTTCTCCAATTCATTTAATTCTATTTTATTGTATACATATTCTTAATTTTTAAACAATTTTTACTTTTTTTTTCTTTTCTTTCCTTTTTTCCTCTATGCAATCAAGCTTCTTTCAATACCCAGACCAAACTATACCTAGGAGCTAGTTTCTTTCATTTGATTTTTTGGTGGTGTTTTTAATCTTTTTAATTTTTATGCTTTTTCTTCCTCCAAAATGACAAAATGAAGGAATTCACCCCAAAAGAAAGAACAGAAAGAAATGACAGCCAGGGACTTAACATGAGTAGAAGCAAGATGTCTGAATTAGAATTTAGAACCACGATGGTAAGCATCCTAGCTGGGGTTGAAAAAAGCATAGAATCCCTTTCTGCAGAGATAAGAGGTGAAGTCTAGTCAGGACGAAATTAAAAAATGCTATCACTGAGATGCACTTGGAATGCCACAGCAGCAATGATGGATGAAGCAGAGCAGTGAGTCAGTGATAATAGAAGACAAAGTTATGGAGAATAATGAAGCTGAAAAAAAGGGGAAGTAAGGTAAAAGAGCACGATACAAGAATTAACTCAGTGACTCACTAAAAAGGAATAACATCCGAATCATTTGAGTCCCAGAAAATGGGGAGAAAAAGTGGTAGAAGGTTTTTTATGTGAGCAAATCATAGCAGAAAACTTTCCTAACCTGAGGAAAGACACAGACATCAAAATCCAAGAAGCACATGGGGCGCCTGGGTGGCGCAGTCGGTTAAGCGTCCGACTTCAGCCAGGTCACGATCTCGCGGTCTGTGAGTTCGAGCCCCGCGTCAGGCTCTGGGCTGATGGCTCGGAGCCTGGAGCCTGTTTCCAATTCTGTGTGTCTCCCTCTCTCTCTGCCCCTCCCCCGTTCATGCTCTGTCTCTCTCTGTCCCAAAAAAAAATAAATAAAAAACGTTGAAAAAAAAAAATTAAAAAAAAAAAAAAATCCAAGAAGCACAGAGAGCTCCCATTAGATTCAACAAAAACCAATAATCAACAAGGCATATCTTAGTCAAATTCACAAAATACACAAAGAATTACACAACAAGGGAAAAAAAGTCCTTAACCTGTATGGGAAGACAGATCAGGTTCACAGGAGACCTATCCACAGAAACTTGGCAGGCCTAAAAGGAGTGGTAGGATATATTCAATGTGCTAAATTGGAAAAATATGCAGCCATTATTCTTTATCCAGCAAGGCCGTCATTCAAAATAGAAGGAGAGATAGTTTCCTAGACAAACAAAAAGTACAGGAATTTGTGATGACTAAACCAGCCCTGCAAGAAATTTTAAGGGGATTCTCTGAGAGGAGAAAAGATGAGACAAAACAAAACAAAAAAAAGACTAAAAGCAACAAACACTAGAAAGGACCAGAGAACACCACCAGAAATTCCAGCTTTACAGGCAACACAATGGCAATAAATTCAGATCTTTTGGTACTCACTCTAAATGTCAATGGTCTCAATGCTTCAATCAAAAGACATAGGTTAACAGAATGGATAAGAAAACAAGATCTATTTGCTCTTTAGAAGAGACCCATTTTAGACCTAGAGTCATGTTCAGATTGAAAGTAAGGGAATGGAGAACCATCTATCGTGCTAATGGTCACCAAAAGAAAGCCAGAGTAGCCATACTGATATCAGACTAGATTTTAAAATAAAGACTGTTAAAAGAGATGAAGGACATTATATCATAATTAAGAGGTCTACCCACCAAGAAGATCTAACAGTTGTAAACACTTATGCTCCCAACGTGGAAGACCCAAATATAAAAATCAATCACAAACATAAACTCAATGATAATAATACCATAATAGTATGGGACTTTAACACCTCACTTAGAGCAATGGACAGATCATCTAAACAGAAAATCAAGGAAACAGTGGCTTTCAATGACACACTGGACCAGATGGACTTAACAGTTGTATTGAGAATATTTTATCCTAAAGCAACAGAATACATATTCTTTTCAAGTTCACATGGAACATCCTCCAGAATAGATCACATACTGGGTCAAATCAGCTCTCAACAAATTCAAAAAGATCAGGATCATACCGGGCATATTTTCAGACCACAGTGTCATGAAACTCGAAATCAACCACAAGAAAACATTTGGAAAGACAACAAATACTTAGAGGTTAAAAAATCCTACTGAAGAAAATGAGTTAACCAAGAAATTAAAAAGGAAATTAAAAAGTATATGGAAGGCAATGAAAGTAACACAACAGCCCAAAACCTCTGGGATCCAGCAAAGGCGGTCATAAGAGGGAAGTATATAGCTGTACAGGTCTTTCTTAAGAAGGAAGAAAGGTCTACACCTTAAAGAGCTGGAGAAAGAAGAGCAAATAAATCCCTAAACCAGTAGAAGACTGGCAATAATAAAGATTATGGCAAAAATCAATGCTTTGGGGGGGGGAAAAGGACAGATCAGTGAAACCAGGAGCCGGTTCTTGGAAAGAACTAACAAAATTGATAACCCCCTAGCCAGTTTGGAAAGAAAAAGGACCCAAATAAATAATAATAGAGGAGAGAGCACAACCAACACAGCAGAAATACAATAATAAGAGGATATTATGAGCAATTATATGCCAATAAATTGGGAAATCTGGAAGAAATGGACAAATGCCTAGAAACATATACACTACCAAAACTGAACCAGGAAGAAGTTGAGAATTTGAACAGACCCATAACCAATAAAGAAATTGAATTAGTAATAAAAAATCTCCCCCAAAAAACCAGAGTCCAGGGCCAGATGGCTTTCCAGGGGAGTTGTACCAAACATTTAAACAAGAGTTAACTCCTGTTCTTTTGAAGCTGTTCCAAAAAATAGAAATGGAAGGAAAACTTTCAGACTCTGTCTAGGAGACCTGCATTACCTTGATTCCAAAACCAGACAAAGACCCCACTAAAAAGGAGAGCTATAGACCCAATTTTCCTGATGAACATGGATGTAAAAATTCTCAATGAGATACTAACCAACTGGATTTAACAATGCATTAAAAGAATTATTCACCATGATCAAGTGGGATTTATACCTGGAATGCAGGGCTGGTTCAATATCCGCAAATCAATCAATGTGATACATCACATTAATAAAAGAAAGGACGGGGCGCCTGGGTGGCTCAGTCGGTTGGGCATCTGACTTCGGCTCAGGTCATGATCTCGCGGTCCGTGGGTTCGACCCCTGCGTCAGGCTCTGTGCTGACAGCTCAGAGCCTGGAGCCTCTTTCAGATGGTGTGTCTCCCTCTCTCTCTGACCTTCCTCCATTCATGCTCTGTCTCTCTCTGTCTCCAAAATGAATAAACGTTAAAAAAAATTTTAATAAAAGAAAGGACAAGAACTACATGATCCTCTCAATAGATGTGGAGAAAGCATTTGACAGCATCATTTCTTGACAAAAATCCGCAAGAAAGGAGGGATAGAAGGATCATACCTCAAGATTATAAAAGCCAGATAAAAAAGACCTGCCACTAATAACATCCTCAATGGGGAAAAAATGGAGAGCTTTCCCCCTAAGGTCAGGAACACGACAGGGATGTCCACTCTTGACACCGTTACTCAGCACAGTATTGGAAGTCCTAGCCTCAGCAATCAGACAATACAAAGAAATAAAAAGTATCCAAATCGACAAGGAGGAAGTCAAACTTTCACTTTTCACAGGTGACATGATATTCTATATGGAAACCCCAAAAGATTCCATCAAAAAACTTCTAGAACTGATCCATGAATTCAGCAAAGTCACAGGACATAAAAACAATGCACAGAAATCGGTTATATGTCTACACACCGGTAATGAAGCCCCAGAAAAACAAATCAAGGAATTGATCCCATTTACATTTGTGACAAAAACCATAAATACCTACGAATAACCCTAACCAAAGAGGTGAAAAACCTATACACTGAAAACTATAGAAAGCTTATGAAAGAAATTGAAGAACACACACACACACACAAAATGGAAAAACATTCCATGCTCATGGGTTGAAAGAACAAATATTGTTAAAATGTTGATACTACCCAAAGCATTCTACATATTCAATGCAATCCCTATGAAAATAACATGAGCATTCTTCAGAGAGCTAGAACAAACAATCTTAAAATTTGTGTGGAACCAGAAAAGACCCCAGATAGCCAAAGCAATCCTGAAAAAGGAAACCAAAGTTGGAGGCATCACAATTCCAGACTTCAAGATGTACTACAAAGCTGTAGTCATCAAGATAGTATGGTATTGGCATAAAAACAGACTCTTACATCAATGGACCAGAATAGAGAACTCTTAAATGGACATGTAAACGTATGGCCAAGTAATGTTTGACAAAGGAAATAATATGCAATGGAATGAAGACAGTCTCTTCAGCAAATGGTGTTGGGAAAACTGGACAGCGACATTCAGAAGAATGAACCTGGACAACTTTCTTACACCATACACAAAAACTCAAAATGGATGAAAGACCTAAATGTAAGACAGGAAGCCATCAAAATTCTAGAGGAGGAAGCAGGCACAAACCTCTTTGACCTTGGCTGCAGCAACTTCTTACTCAACATGTCTCCAGAGGCAAGGGAAACAAAAGCAAAAATGAACTATTGGGACCTCATCAAGATGATCAACTTTTGCACGGTGAAGGAACCAATCAGCAAAACTAAAAGGCAACCAATGGAATGGAAGAAGATATTTGAAAATGACATAAAGAACTTATCAAACTCAACACCCAAAAAACAAGTAATCCAGTGAAGAAATGGGCAAAAGACATGAATAGACACTTTTCTAAAGAAGACATCCAGATGGCTAACAGACACATGAAAAAAGGGTAAACATCACTCATCATAGAAATACAGATCAAAAACCACAATGAGATACCACCTCACACCAGTCATAATGGCTAAAATTAACAACTCAGGCAATGAAGATGTTGGCGAGGATGCGGAGAAAGAGGCACCCTTTTGCTTTGCCAGTGGGAATGCAAACTGGTGTGGCCACTCTGTAAAAGCAGTATGGAGATTTCTCAAAAAATTAAAAATAGAACTACCCTGTGACCCAGCAATTGCACTACTAGGTATTTATCCAAAGGGTACAGGTGTGCTGTTTCAAAGGGGCCATGCACCCCAGTGTTTATAGTAGAGCTACTGACAATAACCAAAGTATGGAAAGAGCCCAAAAGTCTATCAGCAGATTGAATGGATAAAGAAGATGTTGTGTATATAAATATACAATGAAGTATTACTCATCAATCAAATAGAATGAAATCTTCCCATTTGCAACAACGTGGATGGAACTAGAGTGTGTTATGTTAAGTGAAGTTAGACAAATATGATTCACTCCTGTGGAATTTAAGATAGAAAACAGATGAACAGAAAGGAAGGGAGGCAAAAATAATATAAAAACATGGAGGTGACAAAACATAAGAGACTCTTAAATACAGAGAACAAACTGAGGATTGCTGGATGGATTGTGGGTTTGGGAGATGGGCTAAATGGGCAAGGAGCATTAAGGAGGACACTGGTTGGGATGAGCACTGAGTGTTATACATAAGGTGTGAAAGACTGGATTCTCCTGAAATTATTCACTGTATGCTAACTAACTTGATGTAAATTAAAAA
>NC_064808.1:101668545-101701155 GCF_023721935.1 Panthera uncia
AGGTTGCCTCTAAGATGAGGAATGAAAATTGAGTTGGACTTAATCATGAGAAGAAGAGGGTGGAAGAGTGTTCGAGGGAGAGGAAGGAACGCATGTGAAGGCTATAGGGTAGGGAGAGACGGAGAGGCGGCTGGCATGGTGGGAGTGTAGTGGGTGAGGAGGGAAATGTGCAAGGTGAGGTGGGGCAAGTAAGTGAGGGCTAGATCTCCTGGGCCTTTGTAGACCATGAGAAAGAGTTTGGATTTTATTCAAGCCATTTTCTGGCTGGTGCTGAGTGGACAGAGCATTTAACCTAAAAGAGCTGTAGATTTGGTTATGAAAGGGCAAGTTGCCTTTCTGTTTAGTATATCTTGGAAATGTTGGATGGGTGAAATGAATTAAGATACAGTAAGTGTGTATCCATACCCATGCAATCCATACCCATGCAATCCTCAGTGTTTGTCCTCGCTTCTCACTGTGTCTATTATCACTTTGAACTTTGGTATCACCTTTTTTTGTTTAGGAAATGCTGTGCCATGGTTACGTATCATTTATATTGTTTCTTCCATGTAGATCACTAGCTCTTTGAGAACAGAAACTTTGGTGTGCTCAGGGACAGTACCCAAAGCCCTAGACATAGTAAGCACATAGGATTTTTTTTGTTTGTTAAGGATTTGATATTTATTTTAAAAATCCGTCTACTGGTTTTTAAAAACTATTATATGTAGTATGTTTCGCCTACTGTTGTATATGTTGTAAAGTTTCTGTTGTAACAAATGGAAAACAAAGTAGGTTGTTAAAAAAGCAGTATGGCATAAAGTATAAGATAAAAAACCCTTTTCATAGGGACTGCATAGTTTTTTGTTTTAATATGGTTAAAATTGCCTTTCCAAGTGGCTTTGCAGGTTTCACTTTGACAGTATCTATTTCCTAAATCCTCACCGGTATTTGATTATTTGATGCTACTAGACTTTTTGATTCACGCAAACCTGATTATTGAAAAATTGTGCCTAAATTTACATTTCCCTCATTACCGGTAAAATTGAATATTACTTTCTATATATAGTTAGCCATTTATGTTTCTTTTCTTTGTTCATATTCTTGGTCATTTTTCCTCACGGAGTCATTTATCCTTGACTGCAGGAATGCTTTACATACTCTAGCTACTAATCCTCTCAGATGTATTACAAACATTTTGTCCCAATCTCCTTTATCTTTTTACCTTTTCTCAATGCCTTTTGCATTCAACAGTCATGTACAGTGGCCCTTCTTCTATTTCAGGGCAGTCAGTGTTTTTGGTGATGTCCCACTTATGGCCCAAGATCTCTTTTAGAATTTCTGGGCATGACCTATCAGCACACCAAGAAAAATACTCCATCACCGTGTACTGTCTTGGCTCAATAGACACTTTTCATTTTTTACATTTTTTAGTTTATTTTATAAATAGCTTATATAAATAAGAGTAAGAGGATAGATAAATTCTTCATTTAAAATCTTAATAATTTAAATGTAGCGACCCTGACACTTGGTTCCAGGTTCTCCTCATTTGGAATAGATGGACCTAGATAGATACACACCTGAAATGGATGTCTCTGAAAGCATTTGTCATGCGTGAACCTGGAATATATCCATCTTGTAAATACTGGTTCCCGACTTTAAATCTACCTCCAGTAGGTTCTAACTTAGTACTCCTGGTTCTTCTCACTCTTGCATCATCAAAACGTTAACACTAGAATTTTTTAAATCTTTAATGGGTCATAATTTTGTTAAAGAGAGTATAGCTATGTCCTTGGCTCCATAATTCAGACATTTTCATTCTTGAATTTATTAAACGTCAAATGATCCATTGAATTTGCACGTTTGTTTCTCATCTATACTTTCCAGTCACCTTTGTATACTAACCTGTCTTCGGCATTTGTCCATTTATGAGCTGTATCAAGTAAAATTTGGATCCCGGCACAAAAGATGAAAGAATCTCATCCTGCACCCTTTTAGCATAACAGGATGGTCCAGCAGGTTTTCGTTGCAAAATATTGAATAAGTCCTTCCTGTGGAATGACTAAGTGAATGAGAGTCCCTTGTTTTCTTTTTGTTCTGAGAGATCTATTGCTCACTCATCAGTTCTTGAGTTTGAGAAGATTCCTCCTTAGATACTGTATAGTATGTTGTCATCTGAAGACTCAAGAGACTCAAGTTTTACTTAGGGTCAGTGTCCCCATCCACGATAGCATTGCAGGTGCTGCTGCCCTTTGTCTCTTTGTGTCCATCTTCTGATTTGTCTAATGATTGTGACATGTCTCCCTCTGTCTGTTGTCTTCTTATTGCCCTTATGGACAGAAAATTTTAAGATTCTCAATTCTCATCTGTGTTCAATGAAAGCTAAAAGCAGACTACCAAGATGGTGTCTCAGGTCTTTCTACCCCATTGAAAGATGATACAATAATTTGGGTAATGCAGTGAGAAAATTGCAGGATGATGCAATAGTGATTATTTTTGTATCATCCTTTTTGGTGATTTCATCATTTTCCTTTGTCTTACTCGTTTAAAAAAAAAAAAAGTTGCAAATAACATGAGATAGAGGGGAAAAAAAAAACCCCTACCAAGATCCTATAATACAGCTTAAATTTATCAAAGGTTGCAGTGGACCCGTATGTAATTACAAGGTAGAATTAGTTTTATTCTATTTTTAAAAATAAGTATAATTTCTCTTTGTTCTTAGGAAGACTCTAAAACAAAATCATGAAATAACAGCCTTCCCACGTAGTAAGGAATTGTTCAGAAAAGAAAGTGAAAAACTCAAAGTGGGCCCAGCAGCCCTAATGTTCTCCTGGAGCCTGAAGGACTGAGCTGGCTGGAAATACACGTGGACTGTGCTCACAGAGCTCTTAGTGCAGAGTCCACTGGAACGGAAATGACACTTAATTAGTCTTAGCGTGTCTTTACTACACTTAAGCTCACAGGAGTTTGCTTATGGCTTTCTGTTCTGACCTTCCCCCTATCTGTGCAGCATGGGCAGAAAGAATAAACTAGCTGCTTTCTGACAGAGGTGGGTGCCCCCCCACTCCTGTTCGTTCTGTTAGCAGGCCCGCTTTATCTCGGGTGTCTCTCTTCTAAGCCTCCTTTCTATCAAAGCCCTCGAACTGTTAGCTGTTGAAGTCAAGCACGTCTCTGTTGAGCACCGAGCACTGCCAGCGTCCCATTTGGGGAGAATCTACGAGGTGTGTATGCCAAGCACGATATCATTGTGTGCAGGCACTGCGGGAGTCTGCCAAACCCAGGGGCAGGCTGCCAGTACAAATGCCACGTTGACATGACATTTACAAGTTTAGAGTCTGGAAGAGGACTGCCAGCGGAGCACTCTTCAGCTGCCTCATTTAGGGTGGCGGTAACTGGGCCAACTTTTGATTTTCAGACTCCAGAAGCATAGTCAAGAAGTAAGACTTCATATAGAATTTGAAACTATCACTGCCACATTTTCTAGGAAGTGATGAATTTGGTCAGCCCGTTTCTGGGATGTGGGATATGCCCTGGTGCAGGTTAAAAGTGCATAATCCGTAATCAGATCTGGGTCTGAGTGAGGGCTCCATCACTTACGGTGTGACCCTGAGCAAATCCGTCTGCCTGAGCCTCAGCTGCCCACTATAAAGTAGGGATGATAGCACTTTCTTCCTGGGGTAATTGGGTGGATTAAATATCTCAAGAAGTGTGAGCACTTTTTCCAGTGCTTGTCCAATAGTGAGTGCTCAGTGATGTGAGGCATTTTTCACATTCTTCAGAAGCTCGTGAGAAATTCAGGTTTGGAGCTATTTGTATGTTTTAGTCACAAGTGGGCATATTCCAGCCTGCCGGGGACACGAGCTTGTGGGGACACTCCCTCTCTGACTCAGGCATTGCCGGCACACTGTGCACAGGAAGCCCAGCACGTAGTTTTCTTTCTCTCTCTAGGGAAACTTAGAACTGGAATCAGAATCATTTGGGCATTTGGCGGAAGGCAGAAACCATTTGGGTGTTAAGAATTTATTCCAGTAATAGCAGTCCTTTGATTGACCTGGAGCTTTTCTATGGCGTATTCTCTGCAAAGGGAAGGCCTCGGGCTGTTCTGAAGGATATTCTGTGGCTTATTAGGGGCACTGTCTTTTCAGTGTTGGTAACAAGGTACTTGGTCTTGATTAAGTCTGTTTTCATGATCTAGTAGTTAAAGGACAGGTTTTTCTTTGCTACATATACAGGATATGATCCTCACCACCCTGTTTAGTTAACTTCTGTTCATCATTTTCAACACTGCTAGTAAATTATCTCAAACGATAGAATTCTTTTTTCTTCTTTCTTGTTTTTCAGATCTTCAAAGTTGCTGCGGGCATTCTATGTCCCCTTCCTGTCAGATCAGTATACAGCGTATGCAAACTACACCATCCTCAAACCCCGGAAAGCAAAGCAAATCAGGAAGAAAAGTGGAGGTTAGCAACACGCCTGTGACCCCAAAGGACGACCATCCTGTTAACTAGTGATTGCACTGACAGGACGCCCTCCACATCATCATTTGTAACGTTTGTAATAAAGGCTGTCTGACACAGGATTCTAGAATCTGGGTGCTTTGGGCTGGTCAAAGTAATTCCCATTCACGTCTTGCTGTGTCTCTGTTCTGCATGTGAACTTTTTGCAGCTAGGCAGGAAAAGGCCTTAACGTCTGGTAGGTATGTTGCTCTACATCTTACTGTTTTTCTTCTGTTCGATATTTACTAGACCGGAGAAGAGCAGAGCCACCTTACAGGAAGAATTGAAAATCCTTGAACTGGATGGCTGCATTAAACTCTCTCTCCATACTTTGGCCTGGCATCTGAGAACTAGCAAGCCTCTTTTGGGCCACACAGGCTTCTCCACCAAAGCTGTTTGGCAGCTCTTAGCAGACCTTACTCAAGTCCTAGTGCTGAAAATGAGCACAGCCTAATTGCCAACCTACATGTCCTTTTCACCTCGTGCAGGACTAAGCTTCTCTAAAGCACTTCACAGGACGAGGACCCTGTCCTGGAGATATCTCAGGAAAAAGGCAACCATTTGAGGAACTGTAACCTAATTTCATTATGTAGGATGCCTCTTATTCTCAGTTTATTTCCTATACAACAAACTGTGTTAAGTTTTCGCATGCTGTTTCTTGAATTCCAGACTTTTCTGTATAAAAGCATCAGCAGAGTAGACCATAACTGTATAGGACATATTTGGGGAAAATTAATTTGATCACTTGGTAGGTAGGTTTGGATGACCTCACATTTTTAAGTAATGTATTTTGAGGCTATTGATGAATTCCCACCCCCCCCCCCCCCTTTTTTAAAGAACCCTAGTGGAAAAGGCCACTGTATATTTACAGCACGTATTTTTGAGTCTTATCTATTGCAAAGCACATTCTGCATGGGGCACTTCTAGTCAAATAGGCAATGATAAGGACTTAATTAAAGTGTAATGAGTATATACTGTTACTTTACATACAGTATTTCACTGTTTACAAAGTACTTTCACATGATCTCGTTTGGTCCTCACGGTCACAGTGTGAGGCAGACGAGACAAGTGGTTTGGTCCCCATTTTATAGATGATGAAACAGGCTTTGGGGGGTGGTGGGGAAGGGCAAGTGGCTTGCCCAAGGCCACAGTAAGTAACAGAGCTGGGACTAGAACGTGGGTTCCTGAACTTCTTACCTAAAGCTCTTCCATACTTCCTCTCTTGACTCTGAAGACATTGGAAGACAGAGCGATGGTGTTGGCTAGAGACCTGACTGATAATGTAACTTTCTATTTTAAGGAAGAATTTTCTCTGTGTTTCTTTGAGTTCTTCAGAGCCTCCATTCTGCCTGTGGGTTAGACCATCACAGCAGTGCCCCGTGGTACGGCCCAGCCTGTGTCTGGAAAGTTGTGCTCATGTTTGGAAGTCCTGCTCTTTTGCAGCCACACAGAATCTCCTATCAGTTTCGTTTCTACATAATCAATTTGGGGTCATATTATAGGTGCCTTATTTCTGTAAAGGTAATTATCTAGTAATCTGCAGAGAGGATGAAGAGATTTTTCAGAGCTTTCATCTTTCATTCTTCAAAGAGAAGGGCTTTTCAACAGGAACTGATCCCAAGAGAAGAGAAAGGAAGTCATAGGGAAAGAAATGGCTAGTCAACGTACAAAAAGTCTCCTCCTTGTCGGGATCCCTCTCATGGAATTTCCAGACTGAGGTTGAAGCGCTGGAGAGGAAATAGGTCTAGACAGTACAGAACAGTAACTGCAGAGTGAAGATAAATTGGGGTTCCACTGCTGCTTTAAAGATTTCTGGTATTTAATTCTCCATACTTGATTACTGCTTTCCAAGGCGAATATTGGCACATGTGGTCTGACTACAGGGTAGAGAATTTGCAGTGAAATGTCTTGCCACACCTGCAGTAACCATGTGCTGTCTTTCACACTGGCTAAAGCCTTCTACTTTTTGCAGGAAAATAAGAGTCCCATAATGGAGGTCCATGGTGAGTAGCTTTTTTCCTAATCAAAGTGATACATTGATGGTCTCTTTTCTCACCTTGCATGTTTATTTTATTTTTATTTTTTTTAATTTTTTTTTTCAACGTTTTTTATTTATTTTTGGGAGAGAGAGAGACAGAGCATGAACGGGGGAGGGGCAGAGAGAGAGGGAGACACAGAATCGGAAACAGGCTCCAGGCTCCGAGCCATCAGCCCAGAGCCTGACGCGGGGCTCGAACTCACGGACCGCGAGATCGTGACCTGGCTGAAGTCGGACGCCCAACCGACTGCGCCACCCAGGCGCCCCAACCTTGCATGTTTAAAAAAAAAAAAAAAAAAATCCTTCTGAGTGAGGACTTACTGTAATAGAGCACAAAAAAAGGTCATGATTGATCAAGGGATTCCTTGGGGATATCTGCTCCTATCCCTTTTAAAACCTGGTTTTGGTTTCCTCTGTTCTAGGTACATCTTTAGTGAGAGCACAATACATTGTGGAACACTGTGCCAAATGCTGTGGGTAAGGGACGTAAAAACCAATGTTGTTCATTTTGAAAATGAGTATTTTTCATGTGATGTTATATAAACACATTTTTGAAAAGTCTCCATCTCAGCAATACAGGGAAGCCAGCTTTGCCTGGGAAAAAGAGTTTCAAAACACCTGGTCAGACAAGTATTTCTCCTCCAGAGGATCTGTGTTTAGCATGAGCTAACTGCTCTGCTCACTTTAAGGATGAAGTATCTGAGGTACTTGTCTTTTCACAGATTGTTTTGTATTGAGAAATATGGAGGACTTTGTTTATTATTCGTAATAAACTTTGATTATGGAGCTAAATGAGGGAGTAGGTGTACTTGACCATTTCAGGGCTTTCTGATCTCTAAATTTTATTTATTTATTTTTTAGTAATCTGTATGTGGGTCTCGAACTCCCAGCCCCAGCACCAAGAGTCACATGGTCTTCCCACTGAGCCAGCCAGGCACTCCCCCGACCTCTTGATCTTAAGCAGCCTTATCTGAACCCCAGATCTTACAACACTGAGTCCCATTACTGAACCAGACAGTGTGTTAGGCATCTATTATCAAAGTGTACCTGGCACCTGAGGGCTGTCATCTGATAAAACAGAAGACTAGTCATTTTAATCTCTTGGGATAATCACAGAAAATGGGAGCCCATACTCTTTATTATTGAATTCAAGTTTAGAAACATTGTTTTAAATCAGGGTGGTTCTTGATCTCAACCATTTACTTGGGACATTTTTGCTGGTTTGGAGTTCTGGGAAAGAACCTTAAAAACTCATGTGGTTTTGTAGCATTATTACATCTGGAGTGACTGTTGGGTCAAAACACTAGTGGCAATCCTTTATTGTGTTTTTGCATTTCGTGGGATTTGAAATAAGAATTCACTGTGATTATGCTGTCTTCTAGCCAGTGTCAGGCACCTCTGCTTTAATTTGGTTATTTTTTTCCGAGGAGGGAAAAGAGACACAATTTAAACTTTGCCTCCACAGCCTATTAAAGCTCATGTGTCAATTCATTCTTATGTTACTACATTAAATGCTTTGAGTAAATGGATAGATGGACGTATGCTCAGCTTTATTCTTTTGCAACAGTAAGATGAGATTTCAGATGCCCTCTGGTGTTTTGGTAAATCTAAATGAATGTTGCCTTTAATTTTTCCAGCACATACATTACCATGTAATTCATGCTGCACATGAAATCAGGAAGCAGTACAGTGTTGATGCAAGAGTCTTGTCCAGTTCATTTGTCTTCCTGATCCCTGTACTTTATTCCACGTGTCACTATTTATATCACGTACGTGTGTTTTCTGTAAAAGAAAAAGTTAAATAAATCTTGGCAATTTGATTTTCCTTTCTTAGGCTGGTATCTTCTCGTTTGCTTCTAGCTTTTAAATCTTTGGTGGAGGTTGAAACTCAACTCCTTGCATCTCCCCTACTCTTTAAAAAAAAAAAATTTTTTTTAACGTTTATTTATTTTTGAGACACTGAGACAGTGTGAGCAGGGGAGGGGCAGAGAGGGAGACACCAAATCCAAAGCAGGTTCCAAGCTCTGAGCTGTCAGCACAGAGCCCAATGTGGGTCTCAAACCCATGAACTTGTGAGATAATGACCTGAGTCAAAGTCAGACACTTAAATGACTGAGGCACCCAGGAGCCCCAGCATCTCCCCTACCCTGCCTTCTTAAAGGCCAAATAGCACAGAATGTTTCTTCTGAAAACTCCAGGAAGAGGCATTTATTTGTGAAAGTCAGTGAGGATTAGTTTTATTGTACTTGTGGAAAAACCAAGCATAGTGGGAATTACTTCAATGTGTCGGTGTTGTGCATAAAAAGTAATAATCTCCAGATCCATCTTAGGTTTTTCGATTAAAAAGCTCTGGACTGTGATGGTCTTAATATTCATAGAAGTGTGGATTTGGTAACTGTTTAATTTTTATCTATTTTGAGAGAGAGAGAGTGTGAGCAGGGGAGGAGCAGAGAGAGAGGGATACACAGAACTTGAAGCAGGCTCCAGGCTCTGCACTGTCAGCACAGACCCAGATGTGGGGCTCAAACTCATGAACTGTTGAGATCATGACCTGAGCCAGAGTTGGACACTTAACTAACTGACTGAGCCACCCAGGGCCCCCCCACCTTTGTTTTTAATGTTTTGGTTAATATTTATTTAAAAATGTTTTTCATGTTTATTTTGAGAGAGCGGATGCATGAGTGGAGGAGAGGCAGAGAGAATCCCAAGCAGGCTCTGTGCTGTTGGCATGGAGCCCTGTGTGAAGTGTGATCTCATGAACCGTGAGACCATGACCTGAGCCAAAAACCAGAGTCAGATGCTTAACCGACTGAGCCACCCAGGTATCCTGGATCTGATAGTATTTAACACTTAGGTAATTTCCCCCTTTGTTGGAGGTCGTCAGGATTAGTAAAAACTTTTTTGTGAATGAATTCCTAACATCATTTCCCTGCCTTGCACTTATAGCTAGTAACTTCTAGTAGTTATTTGGTTTTATATGATAGGTTATCTGTTTTCTTTCCATAGGACCCAAAATGCCCACAAAATTTGGTTCGTTTCATTTCTTTAAAGTCCTTTTAGAGAAGGGTGCTCTACCAATATAATTCCAGGAGAAGTCCACAGCCTTAATTAATTTCTTTCTTTTTTTGGGGCGGGGGTGCCTAGAATGTCCTCATTCTTTCTGTTAATCTTTTCAGGCCAGATTGAGTCTCCCCCTTTTCTATGAAGCTGTTCTAGGCTTGAGGATTACTTCCTTTCCTCACCCTTCATGAGTACCCAGTGTCTTTACTAATGGCATGGAACCTTGACATGTTATCTTTGTAAACCTGTCTTTCAAGAATATTGTTGGCACATCAAGCGGCAAAGACCATATCACACTCCCATTTATTCCCAGGGTTCAACACGGTTCCCTGAACATTTTGGTAATACCCATGTTCATTGATAAGCAAGAAGGAAGAGCCAAAAGACACTTGCAACTAATACACAACTTATGCTTTCAATGTGGCTGATTTTTAGACCATTGAAAATAAAGCAAGTTATAAGCCCTCTGTTACTCAAAGGGCAATTTGGAAGATGTAAATGAGACTCAATATTATGCATATTTAAGGAATTCTCTTGAAGTACACACACAAAGGCAGATTCCTCAGAGTACTTTCTAAAAGGAGATTTGGTACCTTTACTGAATATCTCTATTTGATTTTGGAAGGTCAGGCTTTGCTCAGGAGACCTTCTGAACTAGTTTGGGGCAGAAAGCTTCCCCTCCAGGTGTGAAGAAGTGCTCCATTCTATCAGCCCTGCTAGGAAAAGGAAGTTTAACTGCAGGATGGCTTTGTAGTGATACATTTAAATTCAATAAGATTGGGGCACTTGGGTGTCTCAGTAGGTTAACACCCAACTCTTGATTTTGGCTCTGGTCACAATCTCTAGGTTTTGTGGGTTTGAGCCCCACATCGAGCTCTTGGGATTGAGTGAAGCCTGGTTGGGATTCCCCCCTCCTCCCCCCCCCCCACTCATGCTCTGTCTCTCAAAATAAACTTTATTTATTTAAAAAAAAAACCTTTTTTTAATGTTTATTTTTGAGATAGCAAGAGAAAGAGTGCGAGTGGAGAGAGGCAGAGAGAGAGAGGGAGATATAGAATCTGAAGCAGGCCCCAGGCTCTGAGCTGTCAGCACAGAGCCTGACTCAGGGCTCAAATTCATGGACAGTGACATCATGACCTGAGCTGAAGTCTGATTGTTAACGGACTGAGCCATCCAGGTGCCCCTCAAGATAAACTAAAAAAAAAAAAAAAAAAAAAAAAAAAAAAAAAAAAAAAAATTCAATAATATCAAGTAGTGAGTGATTTTTAAATTTTAATTTTATTTGTTTTTAAATGTTTATTTTATTTTGCGAGTGAGTAGAGGAGGGGCAGAGAGAGAGAGGGAGAGGGAGAGAGAGAATCCCAAGCAGGGCTTGAACTCCGCAACCCATGAGATGATGACCTGAGCTGAAATCAAGAGTTGGATGCTTAACGCACTGAACCACCCAGGCCCTCCCCCTCCCCCTCCCCCCTCCACTGCCCAGTGTGAGTGATTTTTGTATTTTTAAACTGAAGGCTGTTTTGGCTCTCTTCAGCTGTGCAGTTCAACCTAGACCTGACATTGAAAGAAATTATAACTAACAGATTTGATGAATAAAATGAAGCAAATTTAGATAAGGGGTATGAGATGACAGAATTGTAGTGACACAATTTGGAAGATGTAATGACTGACATCTCCATGGAAGTGACTATTCTTCTTAGAATAGTTTGTGATTAAATTAACAATTGGATTAAATAGCATTTTACCTGAGTAGGAACGTTTAAATGTTTTACGTGAACCTTAGGTATCTTCCTAAACTACTTTTGAATGGTGGGGCTTTTTGTTCTTGTTTTTGCTTCCAGTTTCTGGGCTGCTTATTCCGTTGTTACATGCCTGGGGATAGAAATAAAAACAACGGACTCTTGATGGCTCTGACGTGTGAGTTAAAATAACTTTGATCTTGACTGGCCTGCGGAACTGGAGACATTGCCCTGTATTGACCATTTTAATTCTTGAATCTCAAATTGGCAAATAAGAAGGGTGTGCTTTTTGGTCTGCTTACTAGCTGCTTCCGCAGCATCACACTCAGTGCTGGAGAAGATGTGACCTACAGAGCAGTGATTCTCAACCACAGCTGCAGGAGAGGCTCACTGGAGACCATTTAAAAAATCATCCCTATCTTCTTGAGTCCCCCAAGGAATTCTGAGTTAGTAGCTACAGATGGGCCCTGGCATTTATTTTAAAAAACCTTTTTATGTGGTTTTCTAATATCCACCGCAATTGTTATTAGAGGCTGGAAGGCAAACAGTCACACCAAAGATCAAAGGTAATTGAGTAGGCAAAATGTTTGCTGTTCTTTTCCACTTACAGCCCCTGGCGATGCACACTTCCATGTACACTTCTTGCCACTCCCATCCCCCAACCCCATGTTTTCTCTATTTTTTCTGACTTCCAAACTTTACCTGCCCTCTTACCCATTCTCTCTGGGGCCTGCTTTCTGGGAAACAAGTAACTAATAGGGTACTGATGGACACTAATGAATGTTCATAATTTACTGCAGTTCTCTTCCCATTGATCCTCTCAGCACATTTAAATGGGAACACATCTGGAAAAGAGCAATGACTAATTTTGGTCATTTCAGACCCATTCAAGTGCCATTTTATTGATGGATGGGGAGGAGAGTGTTTGAGCAGGCAGATCCAACCTTGAGGAAGACTCAAGATCTTTTAAGTTCAGACCCTATTGATCGGCACTGCTCAGCCTACTCAGAGAAGGACCTGTGGCTCTGGTGAGCAGAGTGAAAAAACGTGCCGGTGGATAGTTAGCCCTGCGCAGGGCACGCTGGGCGAACCTACTTTGTAGATTTCGTATACTACGCTCTGGGGGCATGTACAGTGAAGACTTCCCCTTTGTTACTCGCACTGGTCTTTGGCAAAGGTTCCGGGAGCCGCTGCCCTCCCCCCACCCCCACATGCACACACAGACACGAGAGCAAAGGTTAATCTCATTCTGAGAGAAATGACCTGAAATGTGCCCCCTCAATCAACAAGAAAACACCATGTATATCATTCAGCAGTTGGTCTTGCTTTTTTCTTGCCTTAATTGACAATACGTGTCTCTTAAGCTTCCCTGGTATTTCCGAGAATATATTCTCATTTTTTTTTCTTGCCTGTGAAATATTTGTGGAGTTCTGTAGGAAAAGGAGGCTGGTTTTACAGTGCTACATTTATAAAAGAATCTTAAGTGCTTTTTTCAACTCAGCCCTTTCCCCTCTACTTGGGCCTTTTCAATAATTGTGTTTTTACAGTCTGTGATTACTGGAGATACTCTAAAAAATAACACCAAAGTTTAAATTTGTTGCCATGTTTTTTTTGGTTTTGTTTTTGTTTTTGTTTCTGTTTTTCGGTTTTGTTTTTGTTTTACTTCCAAGTATCATTATTTCTGAAAACTTGCTGAGGCAGCCGGACTGCATGCAGTGCCCTTGTAGAGACTTCCCTAAGTCCAGCAGGGGGCAGCCCATTCTCACTGAAAATTTCACCATTTCTTTTATTCCAGGATGCTAATTTGTTTCAGTATTTGCAGTATTCTTTGGTGTATAAATTCCTGTGTAAATGGAAATATCTGAGCTACATTTCTTCAGTTAAAATTTTCTAAACGCTTATTTATTTTTGAGAGAGACAGAGTGCGAGCGGGGGAGGGGCAGAGAGCGAGAGAGAGGGAGACACAGAATCTGAAGCAGGCTCCAGACTCTAAGGGGTCAGCACAGTGCCTGACATGGGGCTCGAACCCAGGGACTGAGATCATGACCTAAGGTGAAGTTGGAAGCTTAACTGACTGAGCTACCCAGGTGCCCCTGAGCTGTATCTCTTTAGAATGCATGGTTACATTGCTGTAATGGCAAAAATTTCCTGGAGAAAACCATGCCCTTAATTTATGGGCGATGGATCATCTACCCCAAAAGTGATTCCTGGGTTGGGAAATGATCCACAGGTCAATTCCTCACAGTTAATGTCACTACTCTTTAACATGACTTTGGTAGTATTCATAGGTAGTAAAAGGTATGTGTTTGCTTGAAGAGGGGTAGCAGCTACTTTGAGGTGTAATTACCAGCCATTTGCCCATTGTCAGGGTTCCAAACATGAGCAAGCTACTTCATACACACAGTCTTAACTTTGCCTCTGTTCAGTTACTGACCTTGTCAAAGGCAACCCAAAACCTATGTGAGTGTGCACAGTGCTCCCCTCTGTCAGATGCTGACACATTATCCACACGGTGGCTCAAAGGAAAGTAATAGCATGTAGCAGAGGCTGAGCCATATAAAGGCCTTAGAATACCTTTGATTGCTCCTCTTGTGCAGGTCATTAGATGCAAAGCAAACATTTGCAGAACATGGACATTTAAAACAGTAAAGGGTACCCACCTAGGCAGATAGGCCTTGGGGACCAGACAAGGTCAGCTGTTTGAAATAGGAGATTTCTTTCTTTTTCCGTGTGATGGCTGATACCCTCTCTTGAGCTCAAACTTGATGGGGAATGTTTTTTTTGTTTGTTTGTTTTGTTTTTTAATTAGGGAATACTTCATGAATTTGTGAGTCATCGTTGCATGTGCAGGGGCCATGCTAATCTCTGTGTTGTTCTGATTTTAATATAGGTGCTGCTGCAAGGAGCATGGGGGTTTGGGAGTCTTTTAGTATGTTTTTTTTTCTTTTTACTTTTCTTTCTTATACCCTCTAGATTGTCAGATTTGCTCTTCAGAGACGTAATATGAATAATAGCTAACATATTAAGCACTTACTGTATGTCAGGAATATTTCAAGTTGCTTTTTTCTTGCATAATCCTTACAACAACCTTATGAGGGTGAAAACTGTTAATACCTCTTCTTAAGGTATTCTTCTAATATTCTTCTAATATTACATGGCCTGCCTAAGATCACCTTAGGTGGGAAGTAGCAGGCCTGGGATTCAAACCTAAGCAATCTGTCTGACTCCAGATCCTCTCTCTCAACCATGACATCACACTCCCTATCTCAAGACCTCTTGGAAGTCAACAGCCCTCGAGCTCCTTTTTTGGATGTTATGTTGAGGTACCCAGAATGATTAGACAGGTAGAGATAAGTCAAAGCTGTTTCAGTCTTTTTACCACCTGCTTAATCTGCCTTCAGAAACCACAGCCTGGAGTTTGAGTGTGCAGATAACAGAGTCGGTCTTTCTAGGGGTTAAGAGGTCTGTGTGGTCCAGCTAATTTTAATCACAGCTAGATGAGACAGGGAGCTGATTTCCTGAAGTCCTAGAAGTTAGTGGGAGTTCCGGTTTCTGATTACAGTCCCGGCTGAATTTCTGCTGAGGGTGAGTGACGTGTCCAGGGGGTCTTGGCGTGGGTTTGTTCTCACTCCTGTGACCTTTTTCCTAATAGTTCAGGGCAGGTCAGAAAAGAATGTGGGAAGAAATACTATCTTCAGGGGACCTACAGGGTAAAGCTTTCAGGAGACAAGGAATATTTTAAGTAATCTCTGCTTTTGCTAAATCAAACCTCTGTCTCGTTGCAACTTGGGGACATTGTGCCCAGATGCTGAAAACTACTACTTAGGTTGGCTGGGTCTGGTACAAGACAGGTGATACAGGCTTAGAAAAATAAAGAAGAAGGAAATGTGAAATTTGTGGACACAGCAGAGCTAGAACGGGAGTAGCTGGCAGGAAAGGGCTATTATACATACTTACGGATGCCATGGGGAAGGTCGGCCAGGGAGAGGCAGAGTCTAGTCTACAGTGTGGTAACTAACCCAGAGCCAAAAGCCTTGTTTGTTTGAATACATAATCTTTTTCATCGTTCAGAAATGAAAAAGCCTAGATATCTTGGATATTGGTATCATAGATTGGGTCCTGAAATGATAAGAGACACTGGGAGAAAAATGGGTGAAATTGATGTAAAATCTGGAATATAGTATATAGTAAAAACAAACAAAAAACCCCACAAAAAACAGAAGGACAAATGGATAGATATACTGAACGTTGAAAAATCTCCCTTCCATTCTGTTCCCCAGGTACCTAGTTTTATTCCCACTCACCAACCAATGTGATTAGTCGTGTGTTCTTCTAGAGCCTTCTATCTTTAATACTTACACAAGCGCATCTGTGCATTCTACTTGAAACAAATGGTAAGATACTATATACACCATTCTGGCACTTGCTGTCTCTTTGTCTCAGTCATACAATATTTTAATACTACCTGTTAAGGAGCAATGTATTATTTTCAAACATTTTTGGGTTAAGTAACACCCCGCATCTTCAATAATACTGTGTACCTTGCTTTTGCATTTAACACTGTAACAAAGAGTTTTTGATGAGCTGTGTATAGCATCTGACAAGATAACAAGGGGTCTGCCCTAAGAAAGTTAGAGCCCACAATAGAACTCAAACATCTGAGACTTTTGAGAAAGCTCGCCGTGCCCGTCTGATCTCTAGGTTTGTTGTAGCTTAAGTCTGCTCTTGTGGTTGGAGAAGTACTCATTCTGGCTGGTGTTCTTGGCGAATCAGGGGCTTACGCACTTTGAGCGTAGGTCCCCAGATGTTCTCTTCTTTTGTTTGGTGTTGGCACCAACCAGTTATTGAATCCTTGGTGGTCAATAACTTCTTACATTTGTGAAGCATTTTCCATTGACAAGGTACTTTGTGTTATGAATCTTATTCCTCACAAGAACAAAGAGAGAGAGAGAGAGAGGGAGGAGAGATCAGCTAAGATTTGCCTCTATTTTCCCAATGAGAAAGCCTTCTGGAAGACCTTGAGTCAAGTGTTCTGACTCTAAATCACGTACTCTCTTCATCCTTTCATAGTGGTCCTCTTTGTTCCCAAAGCTCAATTGATTGGAATGTTTTCCTTCCTGCTTCGACTTCCTCAGTAGATAACTATTATAATGGCTAATATTTAAGGGTTGACTCATGTCAGTCAGGTACTAATCGAAGCACTATATATGAATTATTTAATCTTAACCACATGAGGTAAGCTTTATAGCTCTACACATGCTGAAACCAAGATTCAGAGAGGGTGATTTATTTGCTCAAAGTCACACAGCTAGTAATTGGCAAGCTAGGATATCCTTCCAGGTCATCCTGGCTCCAGTGAATACTCTTAACCATTCTGTATTCTGCCCTGAATGAGAACTGGCTGTCCCATGTCTTTGATTTGCTCTTCCCAAGAATTCAAGAGAAGTTGTGCTCTGGAAATCCAATACCAGTTTTATATCTGGTGATATAAACTGTGGCATGGAGGTAGAGGATGAAGCAAGGAGTAGTAATAATGCATGATTATTAGTGTCATAGCTTCTGCGTTCATTGTGATTCATTGTGTGACTCCAGGCAAAGCTTCATCTTCTTTGTCAAGTATTCCCAGCCTTGTAAAAATGGAATTAAGATTGTGAGGTGAAAATATTTGAGTCCCACAGGATTAAGACCGTCTTTGTATAGGGGCGCCTGGGTGGCTCAGTCGGTTAAGCATCCAACTCATGATTTTGGCTCACGTCGTGATCTCACAGTTCACGGGATCCAGCCCCATGTCGGGCTCTGTGCTGATGGTGTGGAGCCTGCTTGGGATTCTGTCTCTCCCTCTCTCTCTGCCCCTCCCCCGTTTGCTCTCTCTCTCCCAAATAAAAATAAACTTAAAAAAAGACAATCTTTGTATAAAAGTAAATTCACAATATCCTAGATGCTATGGTGATAATTACTGCTTTGCATTGAATTAAATGAAGATCTGGGAATCAGTTTATCAGGGTCATCTTGATAAATGAAGGTTGTTGGAAAATGCTTGCGTGTACCTCAGGTTTTCTGTGCGTGAACTGGAACATCTACCAGTTTGTATTGTGGTTATTGTTTTTTTCATCTACCACTTTCTTGACGGCCTTTTTAGTGGGATGACGCTTCTGGGTCTGCCTTGAGAGGACCACCTACATTACATGTCTGTCTCTCGCACTTGGCCTAGAGTGGGGTGGCTCTAGAGCCGATAAGCTTGAATGAACATTTACTTTGTAAAGCCCTGTGGATGGTGAGGAGGAAGCGATTAACTAAATTGAGGCAAGAGGCCACAGAGCATGACAGTGACATCATTCAGACTTCTTCGGGACTGATCTTTTCTGTAGTGACACTGGGAGCTAATACATGCACAAGAGTTGATGTCTGTTGATCCCATCTGCTTGTGTTTCTCCATATTCTTGATGCTTTGACAGGAAAGGGGGCAAGTCTGACCCCGTCTTCCCTTGGTTGACTAGATGAGTGGGTGTCAGGACTCTGTGCTTTTGTACTGAGAATGTCACACTGTTTCCTGAGTGTTGCTTTAAACTAACCACTGCCTAATCTCAGCTATTGCTTCTGGTGCTTCCTGGTCATTAGTTTCTTGTGTGTCTTGGGGGTGAGGGGGTTGTGTGGAGAGGAGACCAGAGGAGCAAGAAAGGAGAGGGTGTGGAAGCCGCCGAGTTCCACAGTGCTGTATTGGTAGTGCAGCTGAATTCCAGGAGCCCAGCAAAAGAGGGATCAGTTTAATCTGGCAAAAGCCATAGCCAAATAGGGACAGACTTACTTCTTGATAAGCAGTTTTAGCTGTCACTTGCTTTTGCTGGACAAGTTGTGGCCTCCAAAGACTCTCTTCATACTCGTCCTGAGCAGCTGCTTGTTGACATGGAAATTATCTTTGCAGATGTTTTTAAATCAATGACTTTGAAATATTAGTGTGTGCACAATAAAATGCCCCACCCTACTCTCAGGGATTCTGATTCAATTGATCTGGGGTGGAGGCCAGGAATCTGCATTTTTTTCTAACACGCGTTAGGTGATTTAGATAGTCCGTGGACCACACTCCCCAAAAGACTTAGATTTTGTTCTAGTTTCCCTTTGGCCCAGTTTCTGGAATAGCTTCTTTTCTGCTGTAGTCTGTTTTAATCGGTTTCTTTATTGAAGGATTTATTAGCATCTCCGTGTTTACTACCTGTTCCTTTCTCACATCATCACAGTAACTAGAGAGGGAACCAGAGGCAGTTAACTCCATTTTATTGGGGGTGAGGGGGTGGGAGATGGAACCGAGGCATAGGAAGAGGTAGGTCACAGTGAGTCAGAGGCAGAGGTGGTGGGAATTGAAGTCCCGAATTGATGACTCTCAAACCAGGCAATTTTCTGGGACCTATTTTTTCAGCTTGTAATTTCATATTTAATCATAGTTACTCCTTAGGTATGCCATTCATTGTGCTTGGGTAAGGAAAGCCTATCTGAGCTTTAAACAAAATAGAATTAATTGGTGCTAATTTTTCAGCATAGTGAGGCTCATCTAAGCTTGAGCAAACATGTGGATGATGGTATGTGTGGGACTGGTCTTGATGTGTTTCTGTATTTGCTTCCTCTACCATTTCTGAAGACTTTTTACAGCAAGTATAAGGGAGCAGATTTCTCGTCCACATACCAATAGGAACCCCCTCTGATCTTCTAACTGGTAAAGTGCAAAATCGAAAAACCTTCTAGCCCTTTTCCCCTCAACCTTGAGTGGTATTTGAATCCATTTCTAAAGGAAAAGAAAATCGTGAAAACTCTCAGGCAATTTAAATTATTTTTATTACAATGTTATTTAAACTTGCAAATATACAATAGGAATATAATGTTCTTTTATTTATAGTTCTTATATGCTAAAAAACTGAGAGAGCTCTACAATTTAAATCCAAGTGAGACTGAATTATCCCTTGTATTGTGACTGTTGTCTTGCCTGTGAGAGCTCAGCTTCTTTTGAGTTCAAAGTACAGGTGCCACCAAGTGACCCATGGCACCTGTTTGCTCTACTTTTCTGTTAGAAATGCTGCGACAGTCAAGTTCCATGATGTCATTTGGCTTTCACTGAGTGCATGAAAACCCCATTTTCAGTTTAAATCCACCTCTGCTCTTCTCTCATTAACCTAGAATGGCAAAAGCACTGAAACACACATGCAAATGTAAGGATAGAAATAGTGTGGCCTACTGGCTATAAAGCCGCCATCCAGATAATCCAGAATATGTTCACATCAATCTAAAAGATATTACCAAAATGAAAACCAAATTGAAACCCTACAGAATACATCCGCAGACCTAATTTGAGAGATAACTGTTCAGGTCCATTGGTTCCCAAACTTTAATGCTATCAAGGCTCCATCTACTGTGTCGACTTCCCAGAACCCTGTTTTTTTTGTTGTTGTTGTTTTGTTTTGTTTTTTAAGTCTCCTAAATTACATTTGTTAATAACTTTATGTTTGTATTAATTAGATACATAGAAGTACCATTTCAGAGCTTATGATCACCGTATGTAGTTTATCATTCTAAGCTGCTTAAATTGTAGTCGGAAGCAAACAAAAAACAGGGGGACATCCTAGTTCTGTGTGCCCTTGATAAAGGGTGAAGGAAAACTTTCCATTAACTTTTCTAAGAAAGAACTCCAGCACTCTCCCCTCCTCCTCCTGCTGGCTTTGAGGACTCGTGGAGTTCTAGGGACGCCACTTTAGCCTTTCTCGTAGAGCAAAGTAGCCACTCCACCCAATCTGGAAGGATTAAAGCTTGTCCTCGTTTTGCGTGATTGTTGTACTTCTAGCATGCTAAAGACCTAAAAGAGGGAGGAAGAAAAAAAAAACAACAGAAGGCACCATTCCAGTACCAAACTGAAAAGAAACACAAAAACAAGAGAGCAGCATGTTTTTAACAGCTTGCATGGAAAAAGCGGAAAAAATATTGACTGGGGAGTTTGGACAGCCCCGTTCATTTTCTCTCGCCGCCCGCGTTATTTGTCTTACGAAGCAGGAGCCAGATACAATTCTGGCTCACAGGCCAGAGGAAGAGGTGGAGGGGTTCTTTGAAAGCTAGCGGGGAAATTAGGGCTGGAGACCCGGTGGCTCAGGGCCAGGACGAAGCCGGGGGAGGCGCTAAATCTGTTTTCCTCCTGCCCTCGGGCATCCTCTTTGGTCTGCCTGAGTCCTGGGAGCAGGGCTCGCAACACTCAGGTAGGTCCTTGATCCCTTCAGCCCATCATGAGCAGAATGCATTCCTGCCCCTGTTTCTTTCGGCTGTGTAAAGGATGTGGGGGCTCCATTCGCTTCCTCAGCCCACCCTTGTTCTGGAGTTTAGACGTGCAGTCCCCGCAATGGGGTCCACGTGGGGGCCTCCTTCAGCCGGGCGGGGACTCTACTCCCCCACTTCGGCGAAGCAGGAGCACTGGCCTTAGTTCCGCCGGCCTGGGCGCGGGGCGGGGCCTGGGCGCGGGGCGGGGCCTGGGCGCGGGGCGGGGCCTGGGCGCGGGGCGGGGCCTGGGCGCGAGGCTGGCGGCGGCAACCAGCCGGAGGAGAAAGAACATGGCGGGCACAGCGGGGCCCGGGACCGGCCCGGGGGCAGCGGGAGGAGATGGAGACGATTCGCTATACCCGATCGCGGTTTTAATCGACGAGCTCCGCAACGAGGATGTGCAGGTACTGGAATTGGGCCGGGGAATGGAGTTGGGCCCGGCGGGGCGTGTGGTAGGGGAGGAGGAAGGCCGGCGCCGTGGTGGGAGAGGCCCGGGGACTGAAGGAGCCGGCTTCGGCGGTGGGAGAGGCCCGGGGACTGAAAGAGCCGGCTTCGGCTTCTGAACAGAAATTTAATTGAGAGGAGGGGAAGGTCCCAGGAGGGGTGTGGTGGCTTGACTAGACCTTATCTGGACCTGGGCAGAGCTCCCACTCCCAGCGTCCGGTCCCGGCGGTTGTGGGAGCCCCGGCTTCCCAGCCCCGGCTTCCTGCCTGGGCGCCCCTTCCGGGCGGTGCAGGGAGGCGGATTCGCGTCCAGTCCTGGGCCGGGAGGAGGCCGACGTGGCCCGAGGGGGCTGGAGCGGGCTGCAGGTGAATGAAAGCTTTCCTCTAGGCTGGGAAACTGGCTGTGCTTGGTGGGTAGAGAGAGAGTGGGGTGGCTTACCTAGATGAGTTGGTGCGTTAGCTCTGCTGTAACTTTTCTTTGGAGAGGCAAGGGTTGTCTTCAACCATTTCACCTGCTTCACTAGTGCCAGTGTGCTCTCATTTTGAAATCGTCTCCCTTCCTGTATGTGGTATTTTCTTTTTCTAACGGGCCCCATGAGTGTGGCTCTTAAAAAAATCTTCGTTTGGTTAAAATGAAGGCATGTTCCACTGCTTCTGAGGTTCCTCATAGAATCAAACCCAAGTTGAAGGTTTGCCTCTTTCTCAGTGTGTGTCGTTGTCTCACTTGTTTGTAGTATTCTTGTTTTGGTCTAAATCACAACTGTTTATTCTTTGCACTTTGTATTTTTAAAGCTCCGCCTTAACAGTATTAAGAAGTTATCCACAATTGCTCTGGCACTTGGAGTAGAAAGGACACGAACAGAACTGCTGCCATTCCTTACAGGTATATGAATTTTTTGTTTGAAGAGAGGCATGGCCATTTCCATTTTCTGTGGCTTTCAAATTTTCCAGTGGCTTTCAAGACTTTGACTCTTTTTTTAGAAAGTGTTACCCACACTATTGAGTACTAAGCTGAGCCTGATGCACTCTGAGGAAACGAGACAGGGCATAGCATAATGGGGCCAGATGTATTCAGTTAACTGTTGAGCTCATGGGAAAGTCATTGATACGGGGTTATCAACTTCTAATTCATTGTGTCATACAGATCTGGAATGCTCTTAGGATTGTGACGGGCCCCTCTAGCTAAATATCGAGTCTATTCCTAGTTCTCTGTGAGTGTCCAGCTCCGGGCCTGCTCTCTTTGTTGATGAGTACCTAGTCGTTGTCATTTCCAGATACGATTTATGATGAAGATGAGGTACTGTTAGCTCTTGCTGAGCAACTGGGAAATTTCACTGGCCTGGTGGGAGGTCCTGACTTTGCCCACTGTCTGCTGGTGAGTATATTTTGCCTACCATTCTTCCATAACTTAACCTGTATAAACCATACAATATTTGTCGATAGGAACACTACATTTTTAATGAAGGGTTTTTTTTGTTTTTTTTTTAATTTTTTTTCAACGTTTTTTATTTATTTTTGGGACAGAGAGAGACAGAGCATGAATGGGGGAGGGGCAGAGAGAGAGGGAGACACAGAATCGGAAACAGGCTCCAGGCTCCGAGCCATCAGCCCAGAGCCCGACGCGGGGCTCGAACTCACGGAGTGTGAGATCGTGACCTGAGGTGAAGTCGGACGCTCAACCGACTGCGCCACCCAGGCGTCCCGAATGCAGGTTTTTTTTTTGTAGATAGCCTCAGTGTTGGCTGTTGAGAGGACAGATAATGTAGGCGCTTCGGATTCAACCCTTTTTCTGACTGAGAGCATCAGAACTTTGTGTGAACTTGCCAGTTGGGAGAAAAAGGGTTCGATTATTTTTATGGGTCTTCTCCCCACCCCCTGAAATTAGAGATCTTAATTCTCATCTAGCAGTGTCATGAATTTGGAAATGTTTATTAGCTTTTTCTTTTCTTTTTTTTTGTTTTTTAAAGCTCTTATTTCTGTAAGTAATCCCTATTTCCAGGGTGGAGTTTGAACTTAACAGCCCTGAGATCAAGAACTGTATGCTCTATAGACTGAACCAGTCAGGTGCCCTGGAAATGCTTATTAGCTTTTTGTCTTTGATTGTAAGCCTGTGGTTTGCTTCTGATTTACTCTGTGGATTTGATGAGTTCAGCTCAATTTGGTTGACATTTACCGATCACCTGCTATATCAGGCCCTGAAGTTACAGTGTTGCTGTGAAGAAGGCCAGCGTGAATGGGATGAGGTCTCTGCCTTAGGTATCGACAGACAATTACCGTACAGTGTTAAATGGAAGAATGGGAGCACATAAGAGGTACCTGAATAGCAGAAAGGAGAAAGGGATTCATCCAGGGTGATGAGAGAAAACCTCTTGGGGGATGATGTCTGAATTAGGTTTTGAAGGATGACAGCATTTGGACAAGATAGACATATATGCCTCATGGCTCAAATACTGTCTATATGATGTTGATCTCTGATTTTTCTTTCTACCTCTGACCTTTCCATAGAATTCCAGATACATCGATAGAGATATCTGCTTGTATCTCTCTACATTATCTGCCTGTGGCTTTTCCTCTTGGATATCAAACAGGCATTTCAGATTTAACATGCCTGGGTGGTTCATTTGGTTAAGCATCCAACTCTTGATAGTAGCTCAGGTCTTAATCTCAGGTTCGTGAGTCCAAGCCCTGAGTTGGGTTCCCTGCTGGGCATGGAGCCTACTTAAAAAAAAAAAAAAAATGTTAACATGCCTGAAACGGAACTCCATTTTCTCCCCCAAATATGCCTGTCATTTAGTGGTCCCATCTCAGTAAACGGCATCACTGTCCTCCCATTTGCACAAACCAAAACCTAGAAGACATTCTTGAAAATTTCTTTCACTCATTTCCCAGATTGGATCTGTTAGTAATTCCGGTAGATTCCAAATGCGTTCCAAATCAGTTCACTTTCCTTCTTCCCCACTACTACCTAGCTCATCTCTCCTCGTCTTTCCAGACGTCACAGTCTTTCTGCTAGATTACTGCAGTAACATCCTGACCAGTTGTTCTCCAGTCCTGCCTCCCACCCTTCCCTGTAGTCCACTGTTCACCTGGCACATGGGTTACTTCCTGCCACAGCTCTTAGAAAATCCAGATTCCAGGGCACCTGTGTGGCTCAGTCGCTTAAGTGACCAACTCTTGATTTCGGCTCAGGTCACGGTCTCATGGTTCATGAGATTGAGCCCCGCATCAGGGTCTGCACTGACAGCTCGGAGCCTGCTTGCGATTCTCTTTCCCTCTCTCTCTGCCCCTCCCCTCTTCATTCTCTCTCTCTCAAAATAAATGAATAAACTTAAAAATAAAGAAAATCCAAATTCCTATCTTAGGTTTCGTAAGCTAAGTTACAAGCTATCTCTGAATATATCTCCTACTGTGTTCCTTCTTGATAACCTCATTCTGTTTACAGGGATCTTCTTTCTGTCCTTTGAATAAACCAAGCTTATTATTACCCTAAGATTATTGCCCTATGTTGTCCCCTCTAATGTTCTCTTGAGCTTCTGGTGGCTGCGTCCTTGTCATTCAGATATCAACCTCAGTGCATCTTCTCAAAGAGGCCTTTCCTGAACACCCAGCCTGAAATTGCCTCCTAGTCACCCCTTATCACATCATCCTATTCTGTTTCTTTACAGGGTACTCATCACCATAAGATTATGTTCTTTGTTAGTTGTCTTCCTGCACTACAATAAAAGTCCACTAGAGCGAAGAACCTGTCTGCCTTGTTTTTTCTCTGTCCTCAGTGCTAAAATACAGCAGTAATCATTCATTGACTCGGGTTTGGAAGTACGAAACAGGTTGTGTGACTGGAGTACATAGGAGTGGTGGGCGGAACAGTAGAAGAGGGCCTGGAGACTTAGGCAGAGTTAAAATCCAGAGACAGCTCGTCTTTGATTCTCAGGAGCTTGGCCTTATCCTAGGGTAGTGATAGAGATGATCCACTGATACTGTATGAGAGGAGCTCCGAGGAGGCAGACGTAGCTAGTGAAAGGCCTTTCAAGTAAGAAAGCAGTATCCTTTTAAAGGGCTTCTGGAATACCTCTTAGGAATGCTAAGTACTTTCTACTTTTGTGTATTAAACATTTTTTGAAACGTAATATTAGTAGACACAGTTGTTTTCTTTAAGTCATAATTTTGTTTCAGTCTTTTCGTGAGTCCTGTATTGTGGATTTTTATCTTCAACATTTGCAGCTCATGGTGTATGCTGAATACGCCTCTGCCAAATGCAGACCCAGAAAGGAAGAGGTTCAGAGAACCAGCCCTCGTGTGCTTTTCGCTGGGCTGGGTCATGTTCACTTTCTGATCCTATTCCAGACCAACCCCTTTGGTCTCTTCTGTTTCTAAAGCTGCAAACAGGGATTCCTACCATCTCTGTGTTCTTCATTGCTCTGTCCACAACTCCTGCTCTCTGTCTGGCTCATAAAGAGTCTGCAGTGTCTTCTGAAAAAAGTGGTTTCGTACTCAGCCTCTTACATGTTAGGTAAGTTGATGGTGTGGGGCTGGTGGACAGGGCTGCTTCTCCGAAGGTTGTGTGGCCTCAGTGGCCTGATGAGATGTCATCCTTTAATTGTGCTGCCCACTGTTGCTCATGTTTTTGCAGTTACTCTTGAGGAAAAACATGGTCTTATCTGAATTTGGCTACATATCTTTTAAACCTAGTCATTCAGCTCACAGTAATATTAATATTGTGTCGAGTCTCCACGGTGTCGTTTGTAGACACCATCTGGGAATTGCCATCTGGGACATGAGACCTTGGCTGTCCTACAGAAGTCGTGTCTTCAGGTTGGACACACCATATGTTATCACTGTGTGAACTGAAAGTAACCATTTGGTGTGATGTAGCGAACATTCTGGTTACATGTACCATCTCCCTTCAGTCCCTGTAAAAGGTGATAATCTGTATCTACCCTGATTCAGTAAGTTTTCTTTTCTGATTTTTCCTTTTTGGCCTATTCAGCCTCCTTTGGAAAGTCTGGCAACTGTGGAAGAGACCGTGGTTCGAGACAAGGCTGTGGAGTCGCTGAGGCAGATCTCCCAGGAGCACACTCCTAATGCTCTGGAAGCCCATTTTGTACCTCTGGTGAAGCGTCTGGCGAGTGGAGACTGGTTTACTTCTCGCACATCTGCGTGTGGCTTGTTCAGTGTTTGCTATCCCAGGGCTTCAGATGCTGTCAGAGCAGAAATTAGACAGTAAGATACGTTGTTTTTTTGAGTTATTTGGGGTTTTTGGGAACTTCTGGCTGACAGTTACACAATACTCTGTTACCTGTGAGTGGCTGATAGCAGGACACATGTGATAACATGACTTTTTATCATTCAATTGAATATACGAGTGCTTTTAGATTAGAAGCCTACCTAAGCACTGATATTCATAAAAGAAAACCTCTAAGATGGCCGTGTGTGTGTGTGTGTGTGTGTGTGTGTGTGTGTGTTGGGGGCATTTAATTCAGTGGTACTTGACAGGAAATACCTTCATTATCATTTGCTTTAGGCACTTCCGTTCCTTGTGCTCAGATGACACTCCCATGGTACGACGTGCTGCCGCTTCCAAACTGGGCGAATTTGCAAAAGTTTTGGAATTAGATAGTGTGAAAAGTGAAATTGTTCCGCTGTTCACTAACCTAGCTTCAGACGAACAGGTAAGTTAGTGATTAGTATCTGAGGTACATAGATTTCCTTTCCTCTAACGTTTTAAGGATTCCTTTGGGAGTTTTGGTTATATGTTAGGATCCTTTTTGCAAAATTAATACTTAATTTTGGGCTAGATAATTTTTTTTTTAATGTTTATTTATTTTTGAGGCAGAGAGAGACAGAACATGAGTGGGGGAGGGTTAGAGAGAGAGAGGGAGACACAGAATGAGAAGCAGGCTCCAGGCTCCGAGCTGTCAGCACAGAGCCCGATGCGGGGCTTGAACTCACAGACCATGAGATCATGACCTGAGCCAAAGTCGGAAGCTCAACCGACTGAGCCACCCAGGCGCCCCTAGATAGAATTTAATATGAGCCATCTTGGTGCCTTTCCATTTCTGTCTTAACCAGACCATGATTTTCTCTTGTGCTGGCAGTGGTTAAAACAAGAGTCAGAGAGGAGATGGGAATCCTCTAAGAAGGGAAGACCAAAGCTGCTTTAAGGGCTAACACACCTTCACGCATTGCAGCCGGTCACAGCGGGGTCATGTTGCCTGGGATTTTTGACTTTCAGATAAACAAATGTGTTAGGAAGGCTGCCTGAGCCTCTCCCTTCTCTGGAGGACTGTATAGGGGGACTTTGTACAATAGCAATTTTAAGTCCAAGGATCTGGATCTCTTTGGTGTAGAAATAATAACAATAAGGAGCACCTGCAGTAAGTGTGTGATTTTTCTTAACCTGTCCTAAGGGGTTTTTACGTAAAAGAAATACTGGGGTAATAGTTGCCCCATGAGGTAGATAGCCCATGTTACGTGTTAGGGAATGACAGACACAGAAAGTCGAAGTAGCTTTTTCAGGATGGCATGGTTTGCAGTGGTGTAGATGGAGTTAGAGTCTAGGCAGTTGGGCTTCAGAGTCCAGAGCCTTCATGGCTAAGCCGAACTGCCTTCTTTGTGGCTAGAGGATCCACCCCCAGAGTTTCTAGACCCCAGAAGAATGCGTGTGGGTTTTAATTTGCTTGGTGTCTTCCTGGAATCACTTCACATGTGGAGGACCTGGACCTCTCGATGAGTCTCATATTGAAAGATGGTAAATCTTACCTTAAAATAATTGAAAAAACTTACTGAGATACCATATAGAGGGGAGCGCAAAAGATACAACTCTGAATAATAAGAAGGTTAGGAGGCAGAACTTTGACAGCCACTACCCTGGAAGCCCGCCCCAGCTCTCGCCCACGCACACCCACCCCCTGCCTGCTTCAGATAACACTTTCTCTTGACTTTTGTGGTTACCAGCTCTTACTTCTCTTTGTACTTTTATGGAACATTATAGTTTAAAACCACACTGTTCAACAAATATAGTGTAAGTTACCTGTTAATTTTTTAAGTTTTCCAGTAGTCACATTTTAAAAACTAGAAAATGGGAAATTAATTTTAATAGTTTATGTTATTTAACACACTGCGTGCAAAATAGTGACCATATGAACATGGGCATTAGCGTATTTCATGGACTCAAGAGCCACATGTGGGTGGTGGTTACATCGGACAGCAGAGGTTTAAATCCTCATTGGGATTTTATTGATGACGCTTCCCATGGTATAATTTAACATTTTCTTTTGTCCTCAGTATTTCCTGCAACTTGAATGTAGTGTGGGGGAGGAGGGTTTGTAAACTTTGCCTGTAAAGGGCCAGATGGTAAATATTTTCAGCCTTGTGGCTGTTGTAACTACTCAACTCTGCTTTCGTAGCACAAAAGCTCTATATGTAAACTGATGTGTGTGGTGTTGCAGTAAAACTTCATTTACATGAAGTAGCTGCAGTTTTGGATTCGGCCAGTGTTTGCCCCATCCATGATCTAGAGGCTTGATGAGATTTAGGTTTGATATTTTTGGGGTGATAAGACCACATTATATGTGGGATTGTACACTTCGTTAAGAGGCATATAATTTCTAGTTGTGATACATTAGAAAAAAAAAATAAGTGCTTAATTGTATGATATGTGTATGTGTATTCTGTCTGACCCCTGGTAGAATTGGGGCTCCTGGCTTAGTCATTTTTGGAAAAAACAGTTATTGAGTACCTGCTACATATCGGGCACTGTTCCAGTGCTGGGCTACAGTGTTTAACCATTATAAACAGATCAATAAGCATGATAAATGCTAGGATGAAAATAAAGTAGGGTGATGTAACAGGGACTGATTATAGGGCATTCCTCTAGACTGGTTAGTCAGAGAAGGACTCTGAAGTAGTGATACAAACTGAGAAACAAAAGAAAAATGCCAGCCATACCCTTTCCTGGAGTACCGGAGCTCCACTGGGAGAAGCCACCTAGCGTAAAGGCCGTCAGGTTGGAACAAAGCGGGTGACAGGGACTCTGGTAAGGTCTTCCGGAGAAGATAGGCCGAGGCCAGATCATGGAGGCCCTCTAAGTCAGGGTATGGAGTTTGAAGTTTTTTCCTAGGTGCAGTGAGAATACACCTAGATTGTAAGCAGAGGTGGTGTGACTTGGTGTAATGTACCTTTTAAAAAGAACGTCCCGGCATTCTGGCTTCTGGGTGAAAGCTGAATTGTAGGGGGGGGGGGGTGGGGTTTAGAAGCAGGAAGACCAGTTAGGAGACGTCTGCCGTAAGGTAGGCAAGGCAGGATGGTGAACTAAGGTGGCATAGTGAAGGTGGAGAGAATCTGGAGACAGGTTTAGAGGCAGAGTCACTGGGACTATGGGAAGAGGGGAAAGAGCAGTCAAGGAGACCTTGACCTTTGGCTTTAGCCCAAACCGGGTGGATGGTGGTGTCATTGCTGAGACAGAGAAGAGGCTGGGAAGAGGAGCAGGTATTGGGGAGAAAAGTCATTGATGAATTTAACAAATATTTATTGGTAAATATTTCCAGAGATGATAGTAGTCCCTTGATAGAGCATTGTTTTTGGATTCAAAATTCCTTGTATAGCCACTACCAGGAACCTAGTTCTGCCTTTTTTTAGCTGGTTTCCTTGAGGGTAGAGGAGTGAGTATCTTGGGGATACAGTAAATTATTGTTCATCGATGATTTTTAAAATTTGTAATATTTTGAAAAGTATGATGTGTAATATTTGTGAAATATGTAATAGCATATGCACACATGGTGTTCAGAGTTTTGGTTCCTCCTGGGTGCTTATGTTTTTACATATTTTTAGTTTCTATTTGTTAAGATTTCCAAGTCTGTAATCTCAATTCCTAATTTCTCATTGATGTGTCTAATTGCGTGTTTCCACTTGGTCAAAAGACACATAGGTATCACATTGGCATTTGGCAGTTTACATTGGGGGAGCTGAGGTCATTAATCTCACAGTTTTCTAAAGTTTTTGGCCTCTTTTTCCTAGGCTTGGTTACCTCAAAGTTATTCTGCCCCTGATTCTCAACATTTAAATCCAGTGTTGTTGTTGTTTTTTATTACTAACTCTTTTATTTTTTGTGTGTTTCTTTCCAAGTCATCATCTCATGCCCAAACTATTACTGTCACCCCAAACTGAGTGTTTTAAAAACTGAGCTTCCTAAGTGTTTCCCCTAGCCTTATTCTTTTGTTTTTGTTCTGATCTGTTAAACAGCTTGTTCAAGTAGTTTTCATTTTTGTCCTTCAACAACTTATTAGAGGAGGCCTTGAAGACATCATTACAATGTTCTCTTTTTTTATTTAATTTTTACATTTTCATTTGTTTTCCTTAATAAAAGCTCTGCACTCTAGCCAAGGAAATTACTGTTCACTCTACAACAAGGTATTCTGTTTTTGTTTTTGTTTTTAAATGTTTATTTATTTTTGAGAGACAGAATGAGCTGGGGAGGGGCAGAGGGAGAGGGACAGAAGATCCAAAGTGGGCTCCGTGCTGATAGCAGAGAGCCACATATGTGGGGCTTTAACTCATGAACCATGAAATCATGACCTGAGCCAAATGAAGTCAGGAGCTCAACTGACTGAGGCACCCAGGCCCTCCTAGAGCAAGGTTGTTTCTCCCTTTATGGATTTTTTTTTTTTTTTTAATGCTTATTTATTTTTGAGACAGAGAGAGACAGAGCATGAACGGGGGAGGAGCAGAGAGAGAGGGAGACACAGAATCGGAAGCAGGCTCCAGGCTCTGGGCCACCAGCCCAGAGCCCGACGCGGGGCTCGAACTCACGGACCGCGAGATCGTGACCTGAGCTGAAGTCGGACGCTTAACCGACTGAGCCACCCAGGCGCCCCTCCCTTTATGGATTTTGATACACTGTTCCAGGCAAAGGGATCAGCTGTATGGAAGGAAGGAAGGAAGGAAGGAAGGAAGGCAGGCAGGCAGGCAGGCAGGCAGGCATGAAGCTGTATGCAGTGGTTTTTTTTTTTTTTTTTCTTTCCATTCCATTTTTTTTAGAGTTCATTTATTTTTGAGAGACGGAGAGAGACAGAGTGTGAGCAGAGGAGGGGCAGAAAGAGAGGGAGACACAGAATCTGAAGCAGGCTCCAGGCTCCCAACTGTCAACACAGAGCCCCACGGGGGGCTCGAACTCACAAACTGTGAGATCATGACCTGAGCCGAGGTCAGCCCCTTAACTCACTGAGCCACCCAGATGCCCTTTTTTTTTTTTTTTCTTCTTTTAAATGAACCCCACAGCACTGCCTCGTACCACACGTACTGCCCTGTGGCTCTCGGTAGATACCATCTGACTAACAGAAAGAAGTTCTATTCCTTTAGGATTCAGTGCGTCTCTTAGCTGTGGAAGCTTGTGTCAGTATCGCCCAGTTGCTGTCCCAGGAGGACCTTGAGGCTCTGGTGATGCCCACGCTCCGGCAAGCAGCGGAAGATAAATCTTGGAGGGTTCGCTATATGGTAGCTGACAAGTTTTCAGAGGTAAGGTTATTATAGTGACGTCTTTTAAGTACTAAGACAAAAAAAACAAAACCTCTTTTTTGTTGTGTACCAGAAGTTTCTGAATGAATTCTTCTGAATGGGAATGCCTGTAGCAAGAATATACTGGAAGATTATACTGGTTTTGTTTTGTTCATGTTAAACTTGTTAGCGTGCATTAAAACATGTACAATTTTTTTTATAGCTCCAGAAAGCTGTGGGTCCTAAAATCACCCTAAATGACCTCATCCCCGCCTTTCAGAACCTACTCAAAGACTGTGAAGCTGAAGTCCGAGCAGCTGCTGCCCACAAAGTAAAAGGTTAAGGCATTCAATTGATGTCTCAGGACATAGCCTTCATTTTTGGTGTATTTTTTAAATGTCAGTGAATTTTGTATGTTTGTTATTGTGGGATGTGTCTTTGAGTAAGAGATGATTTCGGTGTGTGGAAATGCCACACTGTGAGACAGAGCTGCTCTATTTATATTTAAAACCAAATAACCATTGTATCTTGTTCCTGTCAAAAAGATGCCTTTTTAGGATTGGTGTATTTGGCGTATAGATTGATAAAAAGTACGCTCAGAATAAGACCTCTTTTCCCTTATTAGCTTAAACATATGATTTGATTTAATTTGCACCTCTTGGTAAACCTGGCATCTTGTAAATGGCTGTATGTAAGCACTATTGTTTTCTATTTATCTCTTTTAGAACTCTGTGAGAACTTACCCACTGAAGGTAGAGAGACCATAATTATGAGTCAGATTCTCCCCTATATAAAGGTAAACCTAACTAGGTTATTTTTTGTTTCACTCTGCCCTGTATGATACAAGGCAGACTTTACCTCCATTTTTCTCTTTCTTTGTTTTACCTTAAAGCTTTTTGAGGGGCACCTGGGTGGTCCAGTCAGTTACTGCTGACTCTTGGTTTCAGCTCAGGTCATGATCTCACGGTTCACGAGTTTGAGCCCTGCATTGGGCTCTGTGCTGACAGTGCAGAGCCTACTTGGGATATTCTCTCTCTCTCTCTCTCTCTCTCTCTCTCTCTCTCTCTCTCTCTCT
>NC_064808.1:101701165-101802859 GCF_023721935.1 Panthera uncia
TCTCTCTCTCTCTCTCTCTCTCTCTCTCTCTCTCTCTCTCTCTCTCTGCCCCTCCCCTGCTCGTGCACCCATGTGTGTGCTCTGTGTCTCTCTCTCTCTCAAAAATAAATGAATAAATTAAAAAAGAAAAAAAACATAGACCTTAAAGCTTTTTTGAGTGTAAAGGTGGATAGGGAATAATTGGGACAGTTATGTTAATGTGACATTGTTCTTTATTATGTTGGGAATTGTAAAATGCTCTTTGGTGCATAGGTTTGTGTTGTTACACAGATGATCTGAAGAAGTGTATCAGCCAGTGAATATTGAAATAGTGCTGTCTCTAAATTCCTTGGGAGATGGTATGGAAGTCTCTGTCGTCTTGCCACAAAAGAAGTCTTTTAATTTTGATTTTATTTTAGGAATTAGTATCTGATACAAATCAACATGTCAAATCGGCTCTAGCATCTGTAATTATGGGATTGTCTACCATTTTGGGAAAAGAGAATACCATTGAACACCTTCTACCTCTTTTTTTAGCTCAGTTAAAGGATGAGGTGAGTCCGTCTAAAAACTCTGTTGCCTTTGATAGTCAGTGATTTGTTTGGTTTTGGTTTGGGGTTGCACTAAAATAGAACCTGAAACAGGGATGAAGGGATAAAAAAAGGTAGCTTATTTTAAACCAGTGACAATTCCTGTGTTTGGGTTTGGAGTTCCAAATTCTGCAGAAAATGAGCACAAGGAGCCATTGATACAGACCTGAAAACGTTTTTATGTCCTCTCTGCCTGATTCCTGCTGATATCCACTGATGTCATCTCTTTAAAGCCAATGTTTCTTCATTTTAAATGCTTTAAGTTAAATATTATAGTATCAAAATTCTAATGATAGCTATAAAATCTATTGACGAATACAGTCAGTTAGGCGTGATCATAAATGCTTTGCATGTATGGTTACGTTTAATCCTCAAAACAATCTTATGAAGCCCATCTCATTATTATCCCCATTTTATAGATGAGGAAACTGAGCCAGAGAGATAAATAATTCACCCAAAGTCTTGGCAGTGGCAAATCTGGGATTGGAATCAGTGTAATTTGATTCTAGAGCCTATGCTTTTTACTGTCCTATAGACTTTTCATTGAAAGTTCTGGTAGATATCAGTTACATTTATGTGCTTTGAATTGAGTAGTGAGTATTTGTTTTAAGGCTGTACTTTTTTTTCACCCGAGTCAATGCTTTCTTATTTAAAAAAAAATGTTTGGCAGTTGTTAACCTCATCATGATAGTAGGAGAACGTTGGCAGAGACCTTGATGCTCATATGTGTTCTTGCAGTGTCCGGAAGTTCGTTTGAATATCATCTCTAACTTGGATTGTGTAAATGAAGTGATTGGGATCCGTCAGCTCTCTCAGTCTCTCCTTCCTGCCATAGTGGAGCTGGCTGAAGATGCCAAGTGGAGGGTCCGGCTGGCCATCATTGAGTATATGCCACTGCTGGCGGGCCAGCTGGTGAGTACCTTGGCTCACCAAATGATGGGTAGCATCAGATCGTCGGGCACAGTCGCTGTGGCTCATAGGAGCCCCACACAGCTCATCTGATAATGTTCATTTAGATGCACGAAAGTCTGACCTGGTTGCCCATAGGATGGTTTTGATCTTCTGTAGTGCATTAACTTCTAACAAGAAGGTATTACAGAAATGCCTTTCACCTCCTCACCACCTAATAGCAAAGCCATAGAAGAATGTCGTTTTGGTATGTATAAGAGAGCGTGGTATTTAGTGTCTCCATGTCTGAAGGAATTCTTAACCGAGAAGAAAAGGGAGTGTGGTTTCAAGATACGTCAGCTTTGATTTTTGCTCTGGGCAGCTTCCCTGTTTGCCCATATTCTGAGCAGAATGTCCCTGGTTACCACTTTTCCTACGTTCTGGATACAGGGAGTTGAGGAATCATCATATAGGGAAGGAATATGATGTTTATAGTGTCAGTATTTTGGACAGAGACCACATTATCGCTGTTTATGTTACATGGGTAGTTTTACTCTGATAATCATAGTAATTAAAATTTCAGAGGCGCCTGGGTGGCTCAGTCAGTTGAGTGTCTGACTCGTCATTTCGGCTCAGGTCATGATCCCAGGGTTGTCGGGTTGCAGGACTGAGTCCCGCATCTGGCTCTGCATTGATGGTGGAGCCCACTTGGGATTCCCTCCCCCTCCCCCTTTCCCTCCCCCTCACTCTCCCTCCCCCTCCCCCTCCCCCTCCCCACACTTGCTGTCTCTTAAAAAAAATTTAGCTGGGGAGATGGACAAGTGATCACTTTTAGGGCAGCGACTGTGTTCAGTGTTCTTCTTCCAGAGCCCGCCAGTATCTGGCAGCAGTTAAGCACGTAACTATTTGTAGAATGTCGAACGAACGAATACCTGAATGTTTTTTGAGAAAGCTACTAATACCTGTCCACTTGCAGCTAACATTGCTGCATTTTGTGTCCCCCTCTCCCCCAGACTTCCATTACTGTCAGATCACAGCAGGTGGGATGTAATTTCTCTTTTCTTAGAGCCTTGGATGTATATTACTGATTTTGGCATATTTAGTTTACAAAGCGCACCCTGTGCATGTCTGTGGCATCATATATTTTAAAAAATTTGAAGTGTCTCGTTCTTCAGGATGGATGCCAGAGGTATCTGTGTATAGCTAAATAGGGTCAGGTGAAGTCATGTTGTCATCTGTTTTTCCTGTGACTCCCACGTGCTGCTGAGGGTCATCTTCTCTTCTTCACTGGTGACTGTCATGGGTCACCTGTCCGGAGTAGAAAGCGGCAGTGCGTAACTGCTGAAGACTGAAAGTACTGTCCAGAAGGGGGGGGTGGGGGTGATGTTTCTTTTAACCTCTGCTCCCTTCAGACCTGTGCAGCTGGCAAAGGTGGGTAGCTCTGTGGTGCAGGAGTCTGGAAGCAGGGCGGGTGGTGGTGAGTTTGGCGGACTCATACCTGTCTGGCGGGGGAGACGTGCAGCAGTTGGGAGCGCTGTCCACGTCTTCAACTTCTTGTTAGTATCATGTTGCCTTGTTACTTATCACCTTACGTGTAAAGATTTTTATATCACGTAGTCAATTTGTGAAATTCTTCCAAGACTTTATATGTGGCCTGGCTTGTGGACCATGGTGAATGTAAAGTTAAGCCACAATAATTAAGATCCAAGAAAAATCCATTACCTGGAGTGAAGAGGTTGTCTTTGAAAGCTGGCATGGTAATCGAAGTGTATGCTAACACCTGTTCACAGTCTGTGATCATAAAGCTCTTTTATTCAGTCACCATTTTCAAAGCACTGCAATTTTATATTCACTGTCTTTATTTAAAGTACACAGTCACTGGTCAGTAACTTCTTAGCCGCCAGAGAAATTAAAAAACCTGTAAACATGCAGACCCCACAAAGGAGGCACTAGGAAAGCAGATGTCACCTGGCACTGTCGCGCATGCCGCAGAGCCCCACAGGGCTGGGCGTGTGTCAGTCCGCCCGTGCTGGAGTGACCGCCCGTTGCCAGGGAGAACAGAATTGGGACGGCCGGGGTGGTTCCACCTGTGACTCTGTGCTGGGGCCACTTCCCCTGGAGTCCTGTGCCTGCTCCCTTCTCCCTCTTCTGCTTTCTCCCATCATCCCAGAAATTCTTTCTTTAATTGGGAAGCTATTTGTCGATGTCAGTTTCTTCATCCTTAAGGATTTATTATATCAACCAGGAAGGAAAAAAATGAGAACTGTTATTATGGACAGGTATTTTCGTGGGTAGCTCATTTTTCACAAGTGATCTAGATGCTGCTCGGCACTCCGTCCACGATGCGTTTTTCCAGCACGTCTGCAGTGTCGGGTCTGGCTCCTGGCTACCCTCTTCTCTCCCACCTAGCAGGGCTTGGGCCATCTCATATACGGTTTCTTTCTTTATGATTGTTGTCTAATAAGATAGTCTCAGAATTTGTAAATCACATTCCATGCTATTTTTTTCTGGCTGGTTCATGCATTCAGCTTATTTGGAAACCTGTTTTTGTTTTTTTTGTTTTTTTTTTTAGCTTTTGGGTCATTTTGATGTGATGTAAATAGACCATCTTGATTTCTGAACTTTGGAGATACATATTAATGGAATCTTCTGTATCTATAGGGTGTGGAGTTCTTTGACGAAAAGCTGAATTCTTTATGTATGGCCTGGCTTGTGGACCATGGTGAGTAAGTTAAACACAGATGACTATGGAAGGCCTGTGTGTTTGTGTACATCCATTTTGTTCATAGGTTTCCTTTTTTGAAAGGAATCCTAATCTGATCAGACATTTAGCCTTACCTTTGTAGGGACGAAGAAAGGCTTCAGTTAGAGTCTAGTTAGCTCCCCTTGAACACGAGCTTGACGTTTTTATTTTCTGCCAGTTTCTTTTTATCTTAAATTTTATTTTCTTCATTAAACAATCTCTGCCCTGTTTCGTAGCCATTCTGTTATGTTATTTTCAAACTATCTTTTTTAACCCTACACTCCTTCCTTGTCCCAAGGGCCTTTGGTCGAACATGGTACTCTAGTTTTTGGCTCCTTTAGATCGGGTGGGGTAGGGGTTGGAATCTGATGAAAGGCCCAGGGGGTAGAAGTGGCTGCTTGGCTTCTTTGAGGTGACATAGGGAAGGAGGTATTCAGGGGCGGGGTCTCGGAGGGGAAGACATCAGCTGTGACTTGGGGCGGGGGAGGGGGGGGCACCCGGATTTCTGCTTTTGATGAGAGGTAGGCTTATTGTTCCCTGGCAGCTGGTGATGCCTCAAGCTCAGGCAGGTCACATGGAGCACCTGTTTTAGAGAATAGGTTTTGAAATAACTTATCTTCTCTGTGTATTTATAACATCATTCAGCAATCACAGAATCCTTTTCTTCTCAGCGCCACAAACTCACTGAAAGCTGGTGCTGCTGCATATCAAAGTATCAAGGCAGTGGATGTTTTCTGTGAAACCACCTTACACGTTGACTCTTTGCTAAGGTCTCAGGTGCATGTATCTCCTCTGGTCTGCTAGGCAGCGATGCGGGGGAGGGGTGCCCTCTGTACCCATGAGATTCACAGCTAGGCCACATGTCCAGGCCTGGCAGCTTCAGTGTGGCCTGACACCTGTTCATATGAGGGCCCTGGGGGCTTATAAAATAAGAAACTTTGGTTGCATATTTTGGTGGATATGATATGCATCTTGTTTCAGTACCATAGCATCTTATATGTCCTGTATGTACTCAGGATGTCTGCTCATCTGCAGTGCTTCTGCCTGGGTATTTGGAAGGAGGGGGAAGCTTGTGTCCGCTTGTATGTGGAAGTGGTTGCTCTTAGGGCATGTTTCGGTCACGTGGGAGGTTAAATAGCTAAGAGAGTGAAGAGGAGGGTGTGAAGGAAATGTGCAGATCTTGTGAAAGCATATACAAGTAATTTTAGCGTTTTCAACCTAAATGTGAAGACTATTTTCTTGTTCTCTAAGGTTACCTTCTTATGGCCAATTTATTTTTTTCTTTTTCTTTTCTTTTATTTATTTGTTTTTTTAGCGTTTATTGATTTTTGAGACAGAGAGAGACAAAGCATGAACGGGGGAGGATCAGAGAGAGGGAGACACAGAATCCGAACCAGGCTCCAGGCTCTGAGCTGTTAGCACAGAACCCGACGCGGGGCTTGAACTCACGGACCGCGAGATCATGACCTGGGCCGAAGTCGGCTGCTTAACCGACTGAGCCACCCAGGCGCCCCTATTTTTTTCTTTTTAAATGAAACTTAAGCTTGGTAAATCATAGGAAAGAAATTTCTCTCCTTTTTGAAAGAAAATGTTTATTTCTCATAGATATTTAATGTTATTTGAAAGACACATCCCAGCAGGTCATTCGGTACTTTTTTTTGAAAGCTTGCATTCCAAATTCTGAGGAACTTTTTTTTAAAATTATTTTTACTGTTTATTTTTTAGAGAGAGGGGGAGAGAGAGAGACACAGTGCCAGCAGGGGAGGGGCAGAGAGAGGGAGAGACAGGATCTGAAGCAGGCTCTAGGCTCTAAGCTGTCAGCACAGAGCCCGACGCGGGGCTCGAACCCACGAACCGCGAGATCATGACATGAGCCGAAGTCGGATGCTTAACTGACTGAGCCACCCAGGTGCCCCAATTCTGAGGAACTTTTAAAGTCCTAATGTTCCACAGAGAATTGAATTCCTGACATCCTTTCCATGTAAGATTGTACTGTCTGTGCAAGTCAGTTATTCTTTTCTCAGTGCTCAGATTTTTTCCCTCCCAGTTGGGGAGTAAGAGGGACCCTTGGCCCTTTTTTCTGCAGCGGCACGCTAGCATGCTAAACTTAAGGCATTGTAAGCGTTCTTTGAATCAATGAAATGTCAGCTCTGTAGTTGTTCTGTATGTAATTAATCACATGGGATTTTGTTGTTTGGTTTTGTTCTGCATTTTAGACTAACTGCTATGTAGTGATCACTGTTCAGTTACATTTTTGAAGCTTTTTTCCTGCTTACTAAACTACTGCAAGAATATTGTGAAGGTCCAGAGTAGTATAAAGGAGAAAGGGTCATCACTTTTTCTGAGGTTGAGTGGACAGTATTGATCAGGGGGAGGGATCTAGAAGGGGAATGGATTTCTTACAGGAGAAGGGGGCAGGCATCAGAGTGAGCACATGGAGGGTGTTAGGCATTCAGAGGGACCCTTGAGGGGAAGGGGAGAGAGACGAAACAAGGAGAGCCAACTGGCAGAACTCTGGAATGGTTTGCGTTCTTTTGGCACAAAATTCAGAGGAGCCAGGACCATAGCGGGCGTCTGCCAGGTCCCGTTGAGTACAGCTGAGGTCAGGGCCCAGGCCGAGTGTGTGCGCCGTCTCTGCTTACTCCGGCGCGAGGTCCCTTCCTATGGTAATGGCGTGATGACGAGAAGGATGTCGAGCAAATTAAACAACAGAATCAGACAAGACACAGATGCTCTTGGTGGTTCCACCGTAGCGGGGGAGATGGGGAGGGGGTTGTGCGAAACGCGAAGGCTCTGAATGTGGAGGGAATTCGGGTCTTGGGGCGCGGGTAGAAAAGTCGGCTTGAGTGCGCTCCACGAATGCTTCTGGCTGTCACTGACAGGTTGCTTCTCCCATAGACCTTGGTCAGGTTTCATATTGGTAATAAATTATGTACTTTCTTGGCTGCGCGGTCCTTCCTGTTGGCCTCAGTTGGCACTGCCTGAGGATCTGCTCACTGGGAAGAGTTGGGTGTTTTCTGTCCAGAAGCCTCACATAAATCTTCCAGGGCTGGGGCTGTGGCTTGGATGGCTACCCTTGCCTGTCCCATTACCCAGGAGGGTTAGGCCTGCCTAGGGAAAGAAGTAGAACAAGGAGTGCGTGCCCCCTGCCCTGGACTCGTTATCTGAGCCCCAGCGTGGCGTCCTCCGGGACCTGCGAAATGCGGTCGCACCAGGCCTGACTTTGGTCAGTGCTGTGCGCAGCAGCGAGTTGTTGAGGAGGTAGTAGCTCAGGCCTGATCATCTAGATTGACGATGTCCTCGATAAATGATCTTACAGGGAATTCTTAGACGTTAAAGCGGGCGGTCATTCACAGAAGACGTTGACATGCTGTCGCACCATCAACATTTTAAGGGCAGAGAGGCAGGTCGTCGGAGGTTTTCATTTGCTGTCATGCAGGGGGCCACACTGGCCTCTAAGCGACCTCCTTGCTGGCCTTGTCTCCCCAGCTGTTGTTGTCGCTGCTGGAATAATCTTGCTTAAATACCACATTGGTCATCAGGTTACAACTTTGCCTTAAAAACTCGGCGTTTTTCTTACAGGGTCTAAATTTAGCTCTCCAGGTGCTGTGTGTTCCGGGTCCCCCCTGACTCTTCGACCTGATGGCTTGCTGAGTGCTGTTAGTCTCCTTTGTACCCTGGGTCCATTTGTGCCCACCAGGAATTCCTCCCTCCTCTCTCTACTTACACAAATCCTCCTCAGTCTTTGAGGTCCAGAGCAAGTCGTCTCTTCCCTGAAGCTTCCCAGACCTCCCTGTTCTTTTTTCTCTCCACTCTGGTACAGCCCTCAGGACCTTTGCTACACACTTTCATTCTTCGTCAGGGTCCGTCTTCCACCACGTGACTTGTCGGCCCGCGTTAGCTTACGTGTCTGATAGAGCACGTGATCTTTGAGGGGAGGGAGCCTCTGTTTTCTTTCCGGATCACCTGGCACATAGTAGGCACTAGAACGAGCTCCCTACCTCCTTTGTCTTGGACATAGGGCACATCTGTAAACTATGATAAGACCAAGTCAGTATATCATGAGTCACGTCTGAGCATGTTTGCCAGTGTAGTACAACTAAATCGGGAGTGTTGGGAGGGTTTGGTTTTTGGTCCCCTTGGCTGATGATGTGAGCGAACGGGGCTGTGCTCCTGACGTAAGTTTCGTGACCGTGTGCTCTGCGCCTCTGCTGCCAGTGTATGCTATCCGTGAAGCCGCCACCAACAACCTCATGAAGCTCGTTCAGAAGTTCGGAACAGAGTGGGCCCAGAACACCATCGTTCCCAGAGTGTTAGTCATGGCGAACGATCCCAATTACTTGCACAGGATGACCACCTTATTCTGCATTAACGTGAGTCTTCCGCAGGATTATTGCTAAGCTAAGGCGGTAAGCAGGTTTTTGGGGCTGTCGTTCGGAATTCTGAATAATCTGTTTCTTATACCGATTAACTTGGACGGTTGACGAGAGAAAACATCCGTTTTTAAATTCATGGTAAAATGTGCAGGAGTGCGGTCAGCCGGGAATTCCGGTTTAACTGAGTTTTCCAATGCTCCTTTGTATCCCGTATTCAGAGGTGCAAACGAGAAACCTTTTCCTGCAGGTCAGTTACTTTCTCATTAAACGTTAATTTGTTGTCTCAGATTTGGGGATATTTAAATACATGAGGAAGTGTTTTAAGTGCGCTCTCTTAATTCTTTTTCTAGGCGCTGTCTGAAGCCTGCGGTCAGGAAATAACCACGAAGCACATGCTGCCCGTTGTACTGAAAATGGCAGGAGACCAAGTGGCGAACGTCCGTTTCAATGTAGCCAAATCTCTTCAGAAAATTGGACCAGTTCTGAACACTGAGTAAGACTTGAGTATTACTCTGGTTTAAGAAGTAGATTTAAATTTTTACCCTCTTCTGGGGAGTTAGAGCAAAAATTAAGGTCACTGATTTTCCCTTTACCTGAAATAGGGGTTTGTGTAAAGATGATCATTTAACAACCGTGTCTGAAGTGTTCACTCCGACTTCTACATTGAAGCTACTGTATGATTTTGTATGCTATTGATTGCAACAGCAGATCGTTGTCTGAAGCTATTGAGGATTTTTGCGATTACCTAGTTAGTATCCAGAAATTGCCTAAAGAATTAACTTTTTAAAAATTTTAAACTTTCAAAATTACCATAGAACGTGTATATCCTAGAGCCTTTATGTGGCTCAGAAGACTGCCTTTCACAGACAATCCTGTTGGATTTCAGTGCTTTGCGGGAGGAAGTGAAGCCAGTACTGCAGAAGTTGGGCCAGGATGAAGACGTGGATGTCAAGTACTTCGCACAGGAAGCTATAAGTGGTAGGCCTTTCTGTTTCCGTCTTGCACCTCGGGCTTTGGCTGTGGGGGTGGGCATGAGCGAGGTGGGCAGGCCATGGTGAAGGGGAGCGGAGGGCCGAGAGCATCTACAACGCCTGGGCCCCTGGCCCCTGTAGAACCTTTTTGGCCCACTGCTGAGCAGGCCATTTTCTTAGTCCCAGGGATCGGGCTGGGCGGACTAGGATTCTCACTGGTAAGAACAGTTTGTTGTCTGGATTATAATGGTTTTAAAGTTTAACTTGATGAGCCTGGCAGAGTAAAGAAACTGACCACGGTGAGAAGTTAACCATGTCATGCTTTTGGGTCATTGTTGGCATAGTGAACATTCACATAGATAGTTCACGAACTTTCTGTGCCACTAACTTGATTCTGTTTGGAATTTTCCAGTGCTTGCATTGGCATAATGAGGAACAGGAGGGAAAAGACTTTACTAAATTCTTATCACAGATTTCTAGTCAATGTGTTCTTATGCTGGGTGGAGACAGAGTGGAAAACCTTCAAGATTTCATCCAAGCAAATGGCAACAACTTACAAGAGATCAAATTTCAGTGACTTGATTCTTTCTGAAGACGAAATGGGATTGTCTGTCTCTTCACTTTTGGGATAATTACATTTAACGCATTCTTCTTGTTTGTGACCAGTTCCTGACCCTTGGTCGGTCATTTCTTGATTGCCTCCTAATGATTATCCGGCACCGTCGGGGCTCCCGCACACTTGCTGTTTGTTTGGTCAGGCCCCGGCCACTTACTGTCTCCAACCACGACTGGATGGGTTTGGACCCAGACAGGGAGTGGAGTGATTCTCTTGATGTTTACATGTATCTGTGTGTGTCTCCCTCCATGATTCCAAAGTTAAATGTACGTGATTTGGAATACCTTATTTTATAAACACTCTGTTTGGGAGCTACACTGAGATGTCACCTAGTGAAAGCCACATATTCCTGGATACTGATGGTCTGCGTTAGTGTCTCCCATGAAAGGGGAGTGTGGAAGCTCAGGGTTCACGTAGAGGTTGTTTTGGGGTTTATTCGCTTGATTTTTGCTGTAATCATGTCCTTCGGAAACCTGAAACACAGATGCCACTTGCTGCTAGCGGGGTGTTGGAAGCTGACTGAATTTCAGTGGCTCACCATGGCAACAGCGTTCAAACACCGCTCCTTCGCTCCCTCCCCCCACCTCCTTTCCTGGTCTCTCCACCAGAAGCTTAAAACTTAGTGCCTCCTAACAAGCAGTCGTTTTACTGCTTCGTTGTAAGATTGCCCTTTGTGTGTCTGCTGAGTAGAGAAACCACTGGTCGGCTTCTGGGAGGGATTCCTGCTCTCTAGCTGGCCCTGCTTTCAGCTCTGCTGACATCTGGTCCCCGCTGCCTTGTGCCGCCGGTAGCTACCAACAAGCTTCCTTCCTAACGTCTTGGTGTGGGTGACTCTGGAGACTTACCGTTTGAAATGTTTGTGTTTGTACTTTACGGTAAAACCTCGTTAATTTCTCCTGGAATTTAAGGTAATGAGCCAAGCCGAAGGGTTTGCTGAAGCAAATTAATACTATGTCAGGAAACCCATTGTATCTGAACTACTTAAATCTTTTTAAAAAGCTCTCTTTAAAAAGCCCCCTTTATCCAATTGATATCCAGTTGATATGCCAATTACTGATCACTCTTCAGCTTTATTAAAAAAACTTCCATGAGGATCGTTACGGGTTACACCTTTTTTTTAGATGTATTCATTTTACTCTATGTCCCTGAAATATTTATGTATTTCACCGAGAATATTGATACTTATTCTTTGAGATTTCAAACTCGCCTTGTCCTAATAATTTTAATTAATGACGCTTCATTGTAGCTTATGTTTTGCTCCTCGTATGCTTGCTGTGTGGTTTGCTTGTTTCCGTTTGGGTTTTTGAATTGTTTTCTTTCACTCACAACCTTGTGTAAATCCAGTGAGCCCTGTCCTGCTCCGTGAAGGTGAAGACTTACTATAAAGGTCTGCACATGAAACTATTATGTAAAAAACCAAGTTGGACCAAATGCTTCCAGGTTTGTCATACGTTAGATAAACAGAACCTGACTCAGACAGTATCGGCCTGCATTTGAAACTGGCAGCTGCCTTCTAGGAAGTTTCTGTTTTATTACTTTTTGGGCCAAGGATTAAATCTATTGCTATGCAAAAAATTTTCCTGCATTCTCATTTTAATGTCTTTACTGTTATGCTGTAAACACTTTAATTTTAGTTTGATGGTTCTTTTTGTTCTCTGCAGGCTGTGTTCCACTTGGTGAATTGCATATTTGAGAGGCTGTTGTCTCGATTCTTGATTCTTGAAACAAAGTCACACAGCTATTGCTTTACTCTTTGGTTGGGAATGCCATTGGTTTGGGGACAGACTTTTAAATGCCTTTTAGACTTTAAATGTACTCCTGGGGAGCCCTGAGCACTGGCCTCTCCCTCCAAGACTGTGGTCAAGAGGAGACAGAAGCCCTTGATTTCTCAAGCACGGGTCTGGGAGCTAAGCAGGGCTCTGTCATTTTGGGTGACCCCGTAGCGACTTGATTGACTTTCTGATTAAGCGATAGGGAATCCCTTCTGTTACTCAGGGGAGCTAGCTGTTCTCTGGCTCATAACTGGTCATATTGGCCATGGATTACTTTTCTTATCTTGATTTCATTAGAATGTCAGCTCCAGAAGCTCTGGAAAGGCAGGGATTTTTGTCTATTTTTTTGTCTTCTCCTGTATCGCCAGCACCTAGATCAGTGTCTGGCCTACATAGAAGGTGCTCAATAAAAACATGTTGAATGAATTTCTAAAACCTGTCCTCTGATGTGTTGCGTGCGAAGAACGTGTTGTCGAAGGTACCAGACTGCGTCTCCTCCCGCTGGCCCAGGAAGGACTGTACCACTCTTACGCGAGGGTTGGGCCCCCCCTACCTCAGGCCCCGCTGGGGTTTGCGTGATGGCCCCCAGTGTACGTTGCCGGGGAGGAGCGTAGTTCTTGTCCTGCCCCCTTGGCATCCGTTCAGTCAGGGAGGAGAGTGGAGCAGAGACAGAACAGGCTTAAGCCAGCATAGCCGTCCCCTCAACCACGGGATTCATCTGTGTGTTTCTTCCCACGTTTGTGTGGCTTCCCCGTCACAGGATCAAGAGGCCAGATCCTGTTTCTCTGCGCTGCTGCGAAGACAGCAACCTGAAGACACGTCCTGTTTCATGAGAACGAACAGCTCAGTGTGTGGTTTTTGACAAGGGCTCGTTGCAGTGATGGCCCTTGGCTCATGGAGGTGCCACAGCTTGGCCACTGGGCTGCGGGGCCCCGGGGTCTTTGCTGGACGGCTCGTCCAGCACAGCGGCCCGACCTTTGGGCTGTCTGGTCCAGGCCTTCGGGGTGCTCACTCAGACCTTTGGGGGAAACGGACGTGTCATTCCTGACGCAGAGGGGAGCCGCAGCGGTGCGTCCTCGGTGCGGCATTACCCGTCACCGTGTGGCCGCGGAGTGGAAAGTCGATGCTTTCCTGGAGCACTCACGTGCCGGTGGCCCCCCAGGGACGGCGGGGCAGGGCCGCCAAACTCGCTGGGTGCGCGGCCCGCCTTCTTGCCTTGTACTGAGCTTGTGGCGCTCTGGTCCCCTGCCCCGTGCTCTTCTCTTGAAGCCGCCTCCATCCGCTCTGCCTGGAGCCCAGAGAGCAGGAGCCGCCGCCTCAGTTTGAGGATGAAGTGCTTCTGCGCCGGTGTGGGATTGTCTCCCTGGGATTTGTGTCACCGCCGCCATCTAGGGCCTTGCCCCTCTCTCCCGGTCACTCCTGTGGCGCCGGGCCTTTTTATACCTACAGTGGTCCCACTCCCCGTTTGCCTCCATGAGCCTCCTGATTCCAGGAAACTATAATGTTCGGTTGAGACGGCAGTCTTCTGGAGGACGGAGTTGACTCGCTGGGTAGTGAAGCCGACTCCTTCCCTTCTCCAGGTCCCTGAAGCTGACCCTCCCAGTTCTGAGAGGAGTCTGGTCTTTTCTGTCCGGCCGGGGCTCTGCAGGCAGTGACCGCCGTGTGGGGGAGCACCCAGCTGGCACCCTAAGACCCTGTGGGGGTGGCGCTCGGTGGCCCTTGAGGGACGGGCACCTTCAGTGAGGTTCTGCAGTGCTTCCTGGGCCCGGGTCCCCGGGGTCGTAGCAGTGCTGGGGCAGCTGGGGGCGGGGGGGTGGGGGGGGTCCTGGCTGGGAGGTGCTGGCTGGCGGGGCCCAGGGCCGGTTACGGGACTGCCGTCTGTGTCTCCAGTGGTGGCCCAGAGGCTGAGGAAGCCAGATTTCCCTGCGAAGGACAGTGAGGAGCCCAGCGCTTCTGGGGCCAACAAGAACCACTTCCTGAGGGCCAGAGGGCCCGAAGAGGACCCAGGAAAGGTAAGCGCCACGGACACCTGGGCTGCAGGTGCGCGTGCAGGGTGGCCAGCGTGGCGTGGTGCTGCAGCAGGGGGACCTCTGCTGCAGCAGAGTGGTACCTTTAATTCTCTTCAGGAGACTGATTTTTCAGGCTAACGGAGTGTGGTTTTAAAGCCTGTTGCCCTCCTCCTTGTCCTTCCTTCTGAGGGGCGGGGTGGGCTCTCCAGAGCTCTGGGGCTCCTGTGGCCACAGGCCTCCCGGCCGCCCTCCCTGCTGTGTGGGCAGCGAGGCTCACACAGAGGACGGGGTGGTTGGTGGAGTCGCCTCTGGAGATGCGGGTTGTTCCCACTCCCCTCAGAGACTGGCGGCCATTCTCACTTGCTACGGCTCCTCTCAGGCGGTTCTCTCCATTCAAGGGAAGCACCATTTCTGTCGCTTGCCCTGTGTCGGGGCCCCAAGCCCCGTTTGATGTCTGTCTAGGGGAGGTATACGGGAATTTTCAACTTGAGAGTAACTGCTCATTAATCGAAGCTGGTGCCAGCGCCTGCCCTGGGGCTTTTTGTTGGGAGCGTGGTGTATGGCTCACAAATGCAGCTGACTTGGAACAACACGGGTTGGGGTGCGGACCCCGCCCCCCCCGGCCCTGCACAGTTGAAACTCCACATAGAACTTTGGACCCCCCAAACGTAGCTACTGGTAGCCTTCTGTTGACCGGAAGCCTTGCCGACGACACCAGCAGTCGACGAACACGTATTTTGTACCTTATGTGTATTATTTCTTACAGCCAGGTCTGCTAGAGAGGAGAAGGCGTATTAAAACCCTAAGAAAGGGAACTACACTCACAATGGATTTAGGGGAAACCCTGCGTGTAAGTGGACCTGCGCGGTGCCCACGCCGTGTGTCGGGGCAGAGGCCTCAACCGCCCGCTCTTGAGCTCGGGCTGTGTGTGGTGGATTGGGCAGACGTCGGCCTCCTCATGCCTGCTGTGGTGGGTTTGCTTGGGGAACATTCTGATGTGGAAAGCTTGCCTTCCGAATCTCCCTGGCTTCTCTCTCGTTCTAAGTAGACTGAGGCCACGAGAATTTGGTCCTGTTGTCCAGGCCCCGAACTGCGGTCCTTCACCGTAGAGTGTTCTCCATTGCCTGTGGGCTGGAGCTGCCAGGCATGCCCGGTTCGGGCAGCACCCCACCCCCTCACCCCCCCGCCCCGCCAAGCTGTTGTGCTGGTGGCTGCACCCCGGGCTGCGCTGGGGGACATTGTCGCTCACAGCTGCGGCCGGCCGCGGGGCCCCGACACGCGCCTGAATGCTCGGCCCTTTGTGTCTCACGGAACTTGGCCTTTGGGAAGATGCCTTCACTGAAGGGGCAGGACTGAGTCACATTTTCAGGCCTACGCCGCAGCCTTGCTTGGGAAGAAAGGTGTTAGGTGTTTTCCTACAAAGTCAGGGGCAACTGGCCGTGCCACTAAATAAATGCAGCGCGCACGTCTGACCCGAGCGTGGGACGCTGGAGGCGACCTCGCCGTGGCCGACCTGCTCGGCTAAGTCAGCAGCCCCGCGATGGCCGCGTTAGCTGTCATTCCTTGAACTTCGGGCCTCGCGAACTGTGCGGACTCTCCTTTGGTCTTCACGGCCCTAAACGGGCGGTGCCGTTGGCTCCGTTTGTCGGCGGGTTGTGAGCCTCCCCCCAAGTCCTGTCTACTTCGGGGTCTCCTGGCATTGGAGGCTGCTGAGGCTGCAGATCACTGAACCCAGAAATACCCCCTGCCTTCCCTGCCTTCGTTTCTCTGAAGGAAAATGACCTGAGGGTGAGATGGAAGGAACTGAGTGTTGCCAGGCAGAGCCCTGCGTGTCAGGGGCCGGCAGCCAAGTGAGTGATCCAGGAAGTCATCCAACGCAAGCCAGAAATTGTTCTTAACCCCTCCCTCGCCGTCCGTGCCGCTGGCCGCCCGGGTCGGCCTTGGGGCCTGGCGGGAGCCGTGGGGCATCCCTGCCGCCTGGGCCGGGGGAGGGGAGCCCGAGGCCAGAGCCGTTTCGGTTCCTCTGGTCGCAGGGTGCCCGCTCGGCCCCGCGCCTGCAGAGCAGATGTCTGTGCTGGACGTCACCCGTGCCCTCCGCGCGGGACCCGCCGGGGAACAGCGTGGCCGCCTCGAGCTCCCGGCCCACCCCAGGTGCGCTCAGCTGCCTGGTCATCGTGGCAGTGGCGGCGGCCGGGCCGTCCCCCTCCTGCCGGACAGGGCTTCCCTCCAGGACGCTCTGCGGTCGCCCTGCGGTTGCCCTGTGGTGATGGGGCTGCCCTCCGTCAGGCGAGGGTTAACACAGGATTTGTTTATTGAATCACAAAGTAGCCGTCACATGATTTTAATCAAAACACCATTTCCCTGACAACAGTGATGTCAGTCTTGTTATTGCAGGAAGGAGCAGCTGTGAGGGACATTCGGTCTCCACGCGGCCGGGTTTGGAGACTCAAATCCAGGGAGGCATCCGTAGATAATGGTTGCGGGCGCCGACGTGCCGAATCCTCCTCTTCCTCCGCTCCCCTCGGTCCAGCAGTCCGTCCGGCACAGATCCCTCCTCCTGCACCCCTTTCTCCTTCCGCTCTTGTTTCCACTTGTGGTTTTTCCAGCTTTGCTGATTTCCCCCAGACTTCGCGTCATCTGGGCCCCGAGGACCTCTGGCCTCTGGCCTGTCTTCCGTGCTCTAACTGGGCAGCTCCGGCTAGCCTGAGGTGGGGCCACCGGGCAGCTCAGTCGTCTGGGCTCTTGGGGCCAACCTCCTGCCTGTTCTGTCCTCATTCCCCCCGCCCGAGAGCTGCCTGGGGGCCTCCTGGGCCATCTCTGGAGCTCAGCTCTGGATGCCTGGAGGGAAGAGGCCCGGAGAGGTTGCCGGAGGCCTGGGCGTGGAGGACGCACAGCAGAGACTGGCCTCTTCCTGGCACCATCCCCACTGCTGGAGCTTGGGGCCGTCTGCCCCTCTGTCCAGGGGCTTGGCCTGGAAGTTGTAGGTGGATGACACAGGCCTTCTCCTGGGTGGGATGTGGCTTCTCGTGGATGCTCTTCCGGCTGTGGGACCTGTGGCTGGTGCTGCCCAGAACTCATGACCGAGAGTGGAGGAATCCAGGAACCAAAGTTCTCGGTTCTCAACCTGGAGCAGGTGCTCAGAATTGGGCAGCCACCCTCGGCCAGTGCCGAGGTCTTCCAGGTGTCCCACGCCCATGTGGGAGTCTGCTGTTGGGGGGTGAGGAGCTCAGCGAGAGCAAGACGGCTGGAGGGGAGACTGTATGAGGAGCTGTTGAGGGGCTTTCTGCTTGGAGGGCCCGGCCCCCCTTGACCCTCACAGTAAAGCTAGGAGTTAAATCAGCTGGTGAGTGTCCCCGAGTTAGTCCTGGGAACAACGAGCCTTTGCCATGATGCGCTCAGCACCCTGGAGGGGCTGGCAGTGGTGTTTTGCCACCTCCCACGCTGTCCCTGGCACTGTCCGATGTCCCCTATCCCCGGCAGGCACCGCTCTGCCTGGAGGGCCTTTCTGGGCGGGGGTGGGGACTCCAGCAGGTGAGCCTGGGGAAGCGACGCCCTGTTCTCCTGGCCGGGCCCTTCGGTCCCTGGGGCCTCTCTGCTGGCACAACGACCCTGCCCAACATGTGGGCTTCTCTGGTGACTCCAGGGCAGCTCCAGTGGGTCTCACGCTGAGGAGGTGCCTGAGACTTCAGCGTCCCCTGCATGGTGTGCTTCTAGGAAAGGCCTCGGGGCCTCCGCCTCCATTCAGCTGGGCCTCACTCGCAGCTGCGCAGTGGCCCTGGCACAGTAACGGATTCAGTCCTGAGGGTCGGCACCCTCAGACCCATCCCCTTACAACATCCCAGGCCTCATTATTTCTTCCTCCTCTTTGAGGAGCAAGGAGAGATTGAGTCGGAAACTCTCAAAGCCTCCCTGATGCGGAGCTTGACCGGACTCTGTCTGTGAAGGAGCACCGGCTTGGGGTGCGAGGCCTTCCGTGCCTGGGCAGGGCCCAGACGTGTGGCGATGGTGGCGTGCTGGTGAGTGGACTGCAGACACCGTGTCCCTCTGCAAGTGCAGGCAGTGTTGGTGAGTCCCAGCCCCCACCGGGCCTGGCAGAGACCCCAGGCCTGGGGTTCAGCTCTCCCGAGGGGGCTCTCCCTCCTCCACGTGGGCCAAGACTTTGGCTCGCAAAGGCTGCAGAAGGGAAGGATGTCCTGGAGAATGTTTAAGTCCGGGGCCCGACTGGCTGGTTTCAGTCACTCTGTGCCAGCAGGTCTGTTATTTTGGCTTGTGCCCCTGGGCTGTTTTTGGCAACACGAGGATCATGGAGAAATTTGGTGGGAAAAGGGATAGTTTGCAAAATGCCATTACTGAAATTGCTTTCCTTTCAAAAAAAAAAAAAAAAAAAAAAAAAAAAGGGGCAGTTGAACCTCAGGGTCACCAAGTTCTTGGGTTGCCCAACAGGGGTAACAGCTCTCAAGGTCAGGACCGAGCACCTGCATGCGGTGCTGGGGCCGAACAGGTGGGCGCGGAGCGCCGTGCTCTCTTGCTGTGCGTGGCCGCCCCTGCGGACGTCAGGCGATCCCCGCGTGGGAGCTCAGTTCTGCAGCATGGGCTCCGCTGCGACGGTTTGAGTGAAACCAAATCCCCGTTGAACTCGCTGCCGGAAAGCAGGATTTCGCGCTCTTTCACTCAGGTCTACTCGCGGTGCCTCGCAAAGGGATTCTCCAGCACCGGAGGGCGCCGGGGCGGTGTGCGCGCCAGCAGCGGGCGGAGGGCTCCTCAGGCCAAGAGAGGGGGCCACTGTGGACTCGCAGCGGGGCCTTGCGGCACCCCGCCCCTCCCCCCAGTTGCTCTGCAGCTTGAACTGGGGGAGCCCGAGGCGCCCGCCCCTCTCCTCTGCCGGCCTCCGTCTCGGAGGCTCCGGGAGAGCCAGGCAGCGCGGCCCAGGCGGCGGGCTGTGGTCAGCCTGTCCCCGCCAGCCTTCTGCAGTGGCTGACATGGACTCGGGCGATCTCAGAGCAAGGTATTATTTACCCTGCTGACGTCAATGAGAACATATTATCCGCTGTCCTTTTCTGGAGCCTGAAATGGGCACCAGAGCTCAGGGAACACAGCCACCTTCCAGACTTCAAATAAATTCCACTCAAGGCCCGATGAGGTAAAGGCCCCATCTCGTCCGTCTGACATTCAGATCACCCAGGCTCTTAGAAAACAAGTTGTTTTTATTTTAGTTCAATTTTATGTTGGAAACATAAAAACAGTACATTTTCTTCGCAGAAAATTACCCCCTTTAAATTACCATTTGATAACAAAGATCATTTATTAAACTGCATTTTAGGCAATTTTCTAACAGTGAGGGACAGGTTACATTTTGATTTTTTTTTTTTTTTCACATTGGAGCTATTATGATTTGCACTCAAAATACCAAAGCTATTGAACTCACCATTTTTTCTTAGTAACTTAAAAAAAAAAGCACACAGAAAAAATAACTACAATTAGATTTTAATCAAAAGGAACTCTTTCACAAAACCAAAGACCAACCCTCCTCCTTTCAGAAATAAGCAAATAATCTTGCCCTTTCCACAAAGTGCAAATATCTCGATCACTTTTATTTCTTAAATTGCAGTCCCCGAAGAGAAGCGGACCTTTTCTTTCTGCTTCTTTTCCCTTCGGAGATCTTGGCCAAGGCGGGTTTTTTCACCCCTAGTGGGAAGCCATGGCCACTCGCATGGCCTTGATGGAGATGTTGAACCGGCACACACATCACCCAGCCAGCAGCCGTCCGGGTTTTCACTGTTGGCTCATGCGACCGTATTCTAGGCCGGGGTCGTGTTTCTCCAGGGTGCTGTTTTGTACTTCCTCTTTCACAGCTCCCCTCTACCCACCCACCCAGCCTGCCTCTGTTCAATCAGAGTGGGTTATCTTTTTTCATCCCTAAAAGTGTCTAGTCAGCACTTGTGTCTGACGGACCTTCCCTGTAAAGAAATGGTAAGGTCCCTCCTCGAGGCCAGGCAGCTTTCCAGATTGTTCTCCAAGGGCCTCCCTGGGGCTGAGCCCGGGGGGTGGGGTGAGCAGAGGCTCCGCCGTCAGGGCAGGGTGGGCGCTGCCACCATCCATCCACTCCTCCTACTCCTCTAGGAAGTGAGCGTCGTGCGACTAGAAGGAACCAGACATGCGGGCTGGGAGTCTGACCTCCGGTGGTTAAGCGGGCCCTTGAAGGATGCGGGGTCCAGGGCCGTGGCCTGTCCCTGCAGGCGCCTCTTCCCCGAAGCCAGGCGGCTGCCAAGGGGAGAACCTGGTTGCAGGGCCAGAGCCCCCTTCAGCTGCTACTTTGCTAAGATGGGGCTCTGTTTGTGGGCTCACTAGGAGTCCGATGCTATCGCGGTGGGGGCGGTGGGGGCGGTGGGGGCAGAGCCTGCGTGAGGAGCTGGAAAACCCCAGAGCCTGTCCTGGCTCCTCCTGCTCGGGCTCTGCTCGCTCAGTCAGGTCACCTCAACTTTGAAGAGCCTTGGTTTCCTCAGCTGTGGGAGGTGAGCCTGTGTCCAGCTGACTTGATAGACTGGTTGTGAAATGGAGGAGAGCCCTGGTGAAATGTGTGTGGATTAACGTACACACGTTCTCACGAGGGGGAGCTGAGGGCTGGGGTGGGAACCGGCGGGGCTCCCGGCTGCGGGGTGGGGTGTGAGCGGGCGGCTCCGTGTGGGGGTAGGACACCTGCCTGCGCCCCCCCACCCCTTCCAGGCCACTGGCCGAGCAGGGCCACGCTGCTGCGCCTGGCAGAGGGCGTACGTCCATGAAAAAAAGGTTTTTGTCTAGTTCAGAAATACAGCTGACGCTGCTCGTCTTTCACCCTTCTGAAGATGTTTCGGGAAGTTTTTGTAGACAACACGGTGATCAAAGATTCCTGCCTCTACAATGACTCCAACTCACTACCTGTTCTCCAGTTTTTACCTTTGATGTCTAGGTACAGAGAGAGCGCGCGGCTCGGGTGGCTTCCGAGGAGGCAGTAGAGATGGCCCGGTTTAGGGGTACAGATGTGGCCAAGGTAAGCCCCCCACACGGGTCCGAGGACACGCTGTACGGTCTCTAGAGGAGGAGGAATGTGAAAGAGATCTGGAGTAGGATATCCTTTAAACCAAAAGGGTGCTTACGTGTAACTGTTGACAGAAGCTCTTAAACGTGATCCATGGACTCGCGCGGCGACCCCTGTACTTAGGTACTGCGGCCTAGAGATGGGGAGGGCCCCGCCCAGGAAACCACTCATCTGATGTATCCACGTCCCTGAGCTGGTGGCCCTTCCCCGTGGTTTCTGGTGGGCCCCCCAGGCACCCCCTGGCTGCATACACCCGCTTCTTCCCGATTCCGGGTGCCCCGCGCACCCCCCCTGAGGTGCTAATGACAGCGTGGGGACAGAGGGGGAGAGGCCCGGGGGTGGCGGGAGAGTGGCCCGTTTCCTCCCCAGAAGGGCACACGCCCTGTCCCACCTGACTCAGGAAACAGCCTAAGTCCCCAGCCGGGCTTGAGTTCTGAGGAACAGAGGGAGTCTGACTTTCTCTTTCCGAGGGGGAGGAAGAGTTTGGTACAGGGTCCTTGGTGCCAGGTACTTAGTCCTCCTCCGTGGGCCCCAGACGTTAAGTGGATAGCAGAGACGGGGCGCTGCCGAGAACCTTCTGCCCTGTTCTCAAGATACCGCGAGGGCAGTGCCCGCTGGGGGGGGGGGGCGGGGGCAGTGTAGCCCCCCAGGGCCTTTAAAAGGGAGGATTTCTGTTGTGGTAACACGGCGTACTTGCCTTACAGGGACCAGCATATCAGTTGCATGTAAATCCCAGAGACACACTTGCCCAGCTGGAAATTGCAGACCTAGTGCATTTCTCCCAAAGCAGAGACTGATACCCCTGGATTAAAAAACATAAAAAATAAAAGTACCACGCGTATTGCACTTTTTGCCGAATGACATTTTTACCTCACGTTCATCTCACCAAAGTCTCTTCAGAGGAGCCTGGTTTACGAGACAATAAAGCGAATGATTACTATACAGTAGTGCACACACTGCTAACGTGAAACAGACCGGAGGAATTCAGAGAAGCCTCATAAACAGAGCAACACGAAGCCTTCTTAGTGTCATCTTAGTGTGTGTGAAAACTCAGAAGCGTACAGAGGTCACTAGTTAGGGGGCAGATCACACGGGGCTGGGAAAACACTTGACCACCACCAGTCTCGGCTCACTAGCTTACATTTCAGTCAAGACGATCGTTGTGGAATTTATTGATTGCTGCTTGAAATGAGGAAAGCAAACAGGAGCTTACGACACAGGTCTGGCAGAGTGGTTCACGCTGTTCACCGGGGGAGCGCCTCCCAGACCTGGTGGCTGCTGGGACTGTCCCCCCGGGCCGGCCTCACCTGTCAGCCACAGCTCAGAGGTTTCCCAGGCTCATGGCCCACGGCCTCTGTGTCCACCTCTAAGTGCCATTCTTGCGACCCCAGTTTCAGGCCGGAAGGCATTTTAATTTCACAAATACTACAGCGCTTCTGTAGATTTTGGAAAAAAATCCTTTAGTCTAAAATCAAACCGTGTTTCATAACTGGCTTATTTTGCAGACTGAAAACAGGTTAGAGATGGTAACACAAGCATCACTTAAATGAAACGATGTTCTCTATCTTCCGAAACCATGAATCTGAAGCACGAGGAGGAATAAATAATCCACAGAATGAACAGAATTCATTCCTCCTGGGTTTTCATGACTTGTGGCCATCAAAAAAACAACAGTCCTCCACCGCACCCCCTCTTGCTAACCCCGGACCCTCACCCCCCTGCAGAGCACCTCCCTGATACCGGGCTAGGGGCTTCTCACCTGCTCGGGCAGACTACAAAGAGGAAAGGCAACTTAAAGGTGTTTCTAGATGCAGCATCAGTGTAGTGTCTCTCTTTGTGCTTTGTGACGCTTTGTGCTCAGCCCAGTCACCTGCTGCTAGGACAGGCCGGGCTACAGGACAAACGACCGTCTGTCAGGAACACTGGGTTTGTAACGCGGGGTGGTTACTCCCTCCTTCTAGGTACACAATGAACTAGCTGGTGCATCTAGCTTTGACTTCCTCTGATGAGTGAACTGGAAGGGTTAAGGTTACGTTTCGCTAGTCCTAGAACGTGTTTGGCAGATGGTCTGCTAGATGGTTAACACATCTGTGGTTCTGAATATTGCTGTAATACTTGAACATTTCATTACAAGTTAAAACTTTGAAGGAAATGAAGAACGCGATTCCCACATGGTGGAAAACAAACTCCGAAGGGACTTTGGATTCAGCCTTGACATAAGTGGAAAACTGTTGGTTTCTACAGAAAAGAAAGAATTAAAGCACGGTCTGGGCAAAAAAGGCACGGCACTACCACTTCACATGGGAGATCGAAGTTCATTTTTCTTGTCCTTAGAATTGCTAAGCCCTACATGAAACTGTCCAAATGTACAAAGCTCCATAAACTACTAGCAACATAGAGTATAAAGTCAAAGTAGTGACTACATTTTAAAAGCGCTGCAAGGCCCTCTGAAGACTGACCGCCCGGGAGCAGCGGTCTCCACAGAAGACTCTGCGGGAAGAGCCCGTCCTCCCCTGGCCCAGGGCCGGTGCTCCCCAGTCTCCACTGCGGTGGGTCTCGTGGTTCTACAGGTAACAGAGTAGGAGCCCCAGAAACCTCTGAAAAGGGAGGGGGGGTGGGGGAAGTCACTGCTCCAGGTGGAGATGACTGCCAGTATCAAGGCTCAGTCCCGGCTGTCACTCAGCAGCCCCTGAAACAAAGCTCACATCCCCCTGCTTTGCAGTGGCCTTGGGGACAACCTGCATCAGCAGCTTCAAACTTAGGATTCGGTGACCGAGCACAATTTTCCTTCCTATGCGTCAAATCCCACTACGTAGTCTCGACCTGCCTGAACACGACGGGCTGTCGCTTGGCTTCAGTGAAAAATATATTGCATTTTTTTTGTGTTTCGTTTTGCCCAGATCTAATGGCACACAGCTGTTCACCAAGGTTTCCCCCGGTAACGAACTGCTGTAGGTCTACAGAAAACCTAGGTCTGGATGTCTCATGACAACATCTGTCAGCGCCTCCCACCAGCGTTTCTCCACTTGATCTAAGGGCACGGGCTTCAGCTCCGACGTGTTCCAGGCCCTCGGCCCACAAGACCGCGGTGAGACAGAGCCCAGAGGAAGCGCTGCGCGCCTGGCCAGGCCCTCTTGATTCCAGTTGGGCAACGTGGTTTTTCTCCTTTTGGGAGAGGGCAGGAAAGTAAGCTCGACACTTAAAAGGCTGGAAAAAAAATAGAAATCCACATTCTTCCCTCACTTGACCCGCCTCACTTCCTGCGCCGAGGTTAATTTACCAGGACGTAGCCCCCGTGCTGTGGATCCACAGCCTCCAGCATCTCACAATCGAAGAGTCCAGGGAACTCGGCGAGAGCCAGGGGGTCGTAGCTGGAGGCGGCCTCCTGCAGTCCTGAGCTCCTGGGACAGTCCTGTGCGGCGAGGCCGCTCTGCGCGGCTCCATCCATGGGGTACTGACAGGGCGGGGGATAGTCCGGCTCAGGGGAGGCCGCCCCCGGCAGCTCGCAAGTCTGATAGGGGAAGCGGAGGGGCGCGGGGGCGGCTCCCGCCTGCGGGGGCGGTGGCGGGGGCGGCGGCGGCGGCTGCTGCTGCTGCTGCAGGTGCACGGGCAGCGCAGGGGCCCGGGGCCCGGGCGAGGAGGGCAGGGACTGCAGCCGCAGGTCCTCGTACTGGTGGCCGAGGAAGGGGCTGTACTGCATCTGCTCCGGGGCGGGTTCCAGGACGGGGCTCAGGGGCTGGGCCAGGCCGAAGGGCGGGGGCGGCGGCGCCTGCGCAGACGCCTCCTGGCGGGGAAGGGGCGGCGGGAACGGGCTCTCCGCTATCTGCATCTGATTAAAATAGGCCTGCAGCTGAGACTGTTTCTGCAGAAAGAGTCGCTTCTGGTGGAGTCTAAATTGGCAACAGCAAAAGAAAGAAGTTTAAATCTTCCTCAGGGGTAGCAATTTTAATATAAATCCAGGATCAGTCATTCGCTTCCGTCCCTCCCGCTTCTGCTGTCCGCGCAGGAAAAAAACAGGACAGGAACCGACTGTTTGGTTTCTTCTACCTCCTACTTTCTGTCCCCCGATCCTGATCCTTCAGGGCTGAAGTGCACACACTTTTTGTCTAAGACTGAGCTTTTCTCCCTGTGAAGCAAGAGGCACCTTTCCCACCTGGGGTGTTTCAAAGTGGGGGTGGGGGGTTCCCCACCCAGCTGGCCTCTGGGGGCAGCTGCAGGTTGACGGATTAGGGTGACTCCTGGTCAGGCGTGAGGGCACGGATTACCACCCGGGGCGATGAAGTATAACCCGCTCAAACTGCTTTAGGTCACAGATTCTGAAAGCTTAGGTCTATTCAAACCCGAAAGGGTAAGGAAACGTCACACTTCGGCCGCCGCCTCCTGCCGCCAGTATCCCGGGACACTGGAACATCTAGCTCAGTCATCACTTCTTGAAACCTATTTTCTACTTAGCAGAGGCAAATGCCATCCCGGGCGGGGACGGACGACACCTCCAGCGACCTCCCTGTCTCACCTGTGTTCCTGCAGCTGCTGTTCCAGGCTCCGCGGGGCTTCCTTACAATAAAGCTGACAGGTGTTCTGGGCTTTGGCCAGAAGGCTGGGCTTCTGGAAGAGCAGAAAAAGAATTAGGAGCACGACACTATGATGTCACCTAGGATGCAGTGACCACACGGTCCGCTTGCCCGGAGTTGCCCAGAGGACGAAGTCAACCGTGTCCTCCAGAATCTGCGCGGGGTAATAAAGGCACAGACACTTCCTCCCTGAGACCCGGGGTGGGGACCCGTGCGGCCCAGTGGCCCTGCACCAGCAGGCCTGTGTGGTGTCCGCTTGACCAGTGTGGCTTTTCCGTTTCTAAGAGTCCTCTAGAACTGTAAGGGTCGTGGAGATTTAAAACTGAAAAGGTTGAGTTCAATGTTGACAGCCAAGATCTTAGTGCCTGCTGAATAAACTGGGATCTTTGTGTATCAATTTTAAAGATTTTCAGGCATTAATGCACAGAACTGATACTAAAATTTTGTTGGCTTGAGATTTCTATTACTACGATGCATAACATTAGGAGCAAAGAAACCGGGTATCTGACTCCTACCGGTGGCCTGATTCTTGCCTGGAGCCTGAGGACAAATCCTTTTCTGCTGCCAATACAAGCACGAGGCTAAGTCTGAACAGGTTTCTAGAAACTACAGATTCAGAGTCCATCTACCAGCCTATAGAGAATACAGCATCTCCCCTGAAAAGTCACCAAGCAAAACAGGTTTCTGCTGTGCTGCAAAGCAGATTCTGGGCGAGCATAGTGAGCGGCAGTAACAAGGGGAACGTCGCACCTGGAGTCTGTGCTGTAGGTACTGGGCCTCCAGGCTTTGCCGTGGGGACAGCTGAGGACGCACACTGCTGGGGACAGTGGAGACCGTTTTCTGCTGCTGAGAAACTTCCTCCTGAGGAGCAAGGGGGATGGAAATATTTTCAATTCTCCACGTGGGAGAAAGTTTTAGTTCCGTGTTTAAGCACCTTGGCAAATGTCCGACAGGAACTCCAACTCTGTCAGACTTAATACCGAACCCTTTTTACGTAACTAGTAGGCTGAAGGTTAATCACTTGGCAAAAAAAGGTATCCGTGTATCATCTGTAGTAGATGATTACCCAGTCAGTACTGTGGCGAAGGCGCCTGACAGCAACAGGCCAGTACATTCATGTGGCCATTAAATGCTGTAATACCCGTGATGCACCGAAAATAGGCGCAGACTAAAATTTATTGGGTAAACAGCAATATTTTTTGGTATTTTTAGCATAAATAATCCACTTAAAATATTTAATGAAGTGACATCAAAAGTAATGGCATGGGAGCCTGAGTGGTTCAGTCAGTTGAAGCGTTGGACTCTTGGTTTTGGCTGAGGTCATGATCTCAGGGTTCATGAGTTCGAGCCCCACATCAGCCTCTGGGCTGACAGTGCAGAGCCTGCTTCGGATTCTCTCTCCCTCTCTCTCTGCCCTTCCCCTGCTCTCTCACACACACATTCTCTCTCTCTCTCTCTCTCAAAATAAATCAACTTAAAAAAAAAAAAGCAATGGCCAGAAACTTCACATTCATGTGAGTTACTGTTTTTGTGTGTAGGCGTGGGGGAGGGGAACTCAAGGGACACTGTAAGAAGTCATTCATATAACATCTGCCATATGAACCAAACATAGCTTGAGACTCTCTACACCTCCTTAGGGCAGTCGTCACCTGGGCCAGCGGGGGTGGGTCTAGCCTGTCAGTGGCAGGTGGCAGCAACAAGGAAAGGTTCTGGGCTGTGAGTTCTCCAAAACGACCTGTTAGCTCCGGGACTGGAATCGATCTTCTAAATGAAACGACACACCCTTCAGGACACACTCCTGCCTCATCCTCGTAGAGCCCCCATGGGAGGGGCCCGGGGCACCCACCTGAGGGCAAGCGCCAGCAAGGTCCTGGAGCTGGGGTGCCGCTGGGGCCAAGTCCTGGTCTGCCTCTGGCCCTAGCTGTTCATACAGCAGCTGCACTTTGTTCAACTCTAGGATTCCTTTGGTTCTAGCCAGATTCTGAAGATGTTGTCTAAATGCCACAATTCCTGAAAGAAAGAACGATGACCAGACATGTGAATACAACGCAAGGCCTTCCAGTGATGAGACGTGTGAAACCAACGTAGCCACAAACCCCCTCAAGTCCTGCCACAGGAGAGTTTTACGAGCCCCAGTCACCTTGGGTGAGGGAGGTATCCGACGCCCTGCGGCCCTCTCTGAAGCTCACTGGTGACCTGTTGTGAGCCTCTCGCTTCTGGGAGCTCAAAGCCTGCATGGCTGGGTTGGTAGGTCTCAGGCTGATGAAGGGAGAGGTCATGCGTGGGGACGGCTGATTGGCTAACATGATGTCCTTAAGGGAAGGGTTGTCCTCCAGAAAGTTCAGGTCCCTCTGAACAGACCCCATCTCATACTCAGAGTCCACACTGTCAAGGGAGGGGTTGTCACTCATGGAGAAAATTTTCCCTTTAAGAGAAAAAAAAGAAAAAAAAAAAAGACCAAACCGAGAGATATATGGCCAGCAGCAAACAGCGCCTTCTTTGAACATGGAATACAAAGCACAACTAGCTTGAGTTTGCACAGCTCCGACATTCTTAGTCTCCAATCTCCACCCAAAACACTCTTCCAGAAACTCTTTCCATGTCAATTTAATCAGCTTCGAATTTAGTGGGGTGTGTGCCCGTAAGATCTCTGACACCCCAGAGAGGCCAGAGTCCTTGATGGATCGCACCGCGCTCACGTGAATCTCGTCAGCTGGGGACCGGCTCAGACGTATTTCACTTGACTCTTTGCGGCTGCTGGCCAGGCCTAATCCTACAGCCCGCCGAGCCTGCTCCGTAAAGGACTAAGGCGTAGGCAGCATCCTGAGTGGTGGGGTCACTGCGATTTCTTGGGAGACGAGCAGGGTTCGGGCTGGGAAGACTCACCCGGCGCTTACCGATAGCCTACCTGAACCAGGCACCACGACCAGCTGATTGGTCACTTCTGACAGAGTGTGCCGTCTCTGCCCACCGCGCGTGGACTGGAACGCGTCGAAGGCCTGGCTGGGGTCTTCCTCAGCCTCCCCCTCCGTCTCCAGCCCCTCGTCGATAGACGTCTCCATCATGTTGCTGGGCAACGACTGGCACCCCTTCCTCACGAGGACGGGAGGCACAGGGTCCAGCAGGCAGCCATTAACCTAAGTGTTGGCGTGACAGGAAACTATCAGTTGCTGCTCTGCTGAGACGTCAAAAACAAAAAAACAAAAAAACAAAACAAAAAAACCCAACGAACCACACAGGAAAAAAATGGCAAGACTTGGGGCACTAGAAATTAAGTAAAATATTAAAAATGCACAGATCTGCTGCTCATGACAACATGTACGTGAGGAGTTAGGGCAAGTCAGCTGCAGAGCTCAGAGACAGAAGCCCTTTATGGCCCGAACCGGCACTACCCCCCAGGTTTCTGTTAGTCATCATTATTACAATCAACAGTTTTTTTAGTGGCTTCCAGATGAGCACGGGTATATTAGCTTGAGGCCTACCAGTTATTATTATTTTTTTTTAAATAAGGGAAACGAGGAGGAGGAGGAGGAAGAGAGAAAAAACAAGAAACCTGCATGGCTCATAGCTAAGAAAAAAGAGTAGTCATTGCCATTCTTTTAATTGGCAACCACAAAAAATTCTGGAAGGTTCTAGATATACTTTTATGTTCATAATTTAAGTACCTGCCCATTTGATTTAGCCTTTAATTGGTTCTCTGTGCCTGGGGAGTGGAAAAAAGAATTCTTTAAAGACAGACTGATACCACAAAAAGGATCGAGAAAAAAAAGTGCAATGGCAAACAGCCCAAGTCTTCCCTTATAGAACAACAAATGACTCAGAGCCCCGAAATTCCAGCAGAGGTTAATGAGCACCAGGGCAGCGAATTCTCTCTCCTCCAGCAATGCACACAGCATCTAGAGCTTGTACCCCACGGGGGTGAGCTCAGCACAGCCCCGGAGCGAGCGAGAACTCGGCCCTCCTCGGCAGCCCGGCAAACCACCTAGGGCAGGCGGAACCAGCAGACAGAGGGGACTTGGGGTTGCCAGCTTTCCTGGCGGTAAAAGCCCCAGTGAGGAGGCAATTATTTACTTCATTACTGTAACTACTCCCCTGTGGAAATCAATCCGTTCTCCCCTCTGAATAGCTGCTCAGGAACAGCCGGTCACAAGCCGCTGAGTTCTAAGTGCTGCCTGCACCTGGAACACACTGGGCAGAGCTATTGTTGCCTTTGGAAGCCCGAGCAGCTCATGTATGTGAGAGGTGACGTGGGACATCCCAGTGCCAGACACAGGAAAAACTTTCCTCTTATGGCAACCAATCTGAAGCCACTGCAAGGCCCTTTATTTGGAGAGGGAGACTGTGGGTGACTCAGATCTTTGTTTGCTTGGGGGAGGGGACAGTTATTCCACAAAAACTGCTCTGGGGCCATAGCCGTTACTTGGACAAGGTGGCTAATGCATGACAGGGTTTTAAAGCGACAAGTGGTCATTTAAAAGGAAGAGTGGTAGATACATTCTTCCTACACTTAAGACCAGCCTTCTCCACAAGGCACCAGCAAACAAAAAGCTCTGACATCTGGCCAGTGACTCTTTAAGCTCCCTTTGGCCCTTCCCTAGGTAAGTGTTCCCTTTTTTTTTTTTTTTTTTTTGACACACTCAGGAGTTTCCTTGTAGGAAAGAATGGTTCTTTGGGAACTTACACTCATACCTCGACGTTCCTTAACTATCTACGAATACAGTTTTCTAAAAATAGCCAAGGATGATTTAGAAATGAAGAAAGCAACAGAGAAAAGACTTATTAAGTAAATATCTACTGAGGATCTTTACACTTACAGAAACCTGTCAAAATTTTATCAGATCTTTCTTGCAGTATAGCCTTGCAACCAGGTTGGTTTTTTTCCTTAAGAGAGAAAAGTCATCTTTTCAGGAGCACTCAAAAGACCTTGCAGTTCCCCTAAATTTAGGTTCTTTTCTTAAATTGTCTGCTTATAAATTATCTCCTTACCTAGACTACAACAGGAGTGATATCTTTCATTTAAAAACATTCCTTAATTCAATTTCATCCTGGAAAATAATGGCCTGGTTCTGATTTTTCAGATGCTGTTTGATGACGACCAATCAGAAAGCACTGTCAGGAGAGGGGGGAGGGCACTCATACATAGTTCCTAGGTGTGAAACACCTTCAGCTAGAAGTTCATTTCCTGAAACGGGTGATAATCACACCATCCTTGCCTGCCAATTTACCAGGGGTCTGATACAACAAATTCAGCCCTGGGACCTTGTGACTGAAATAGTGGGCTGATCTACCTAGGTGACCTAAGCTACTAGAAGTAAGAATTTTTGCTCTAGGAAATAATCTAGGCTAACGGAAAATTTTAGGACTCCGAAATACATGAGTGAAATGGACATTTTCCAATACAGTGTTTTTGTCTTTCCTTAAAGCACAACGGATCACATCTAGTGAGAGACCACACTGCAACAGGCAGTACTCATGTAGGAGTCACTCTCAGAAACTCTACCACTAACTGGTAACACCCAAGTCCAGCACAACACACGATTCTAGCACAAAAGACTGGTAGACTGTTATGTATTGAATGTTTGTGTCTCAACTGCCCCCCACCCCATACCCGTGCGCCAGATTCACATATGGAAGCCCTGACCTCCACTGAGGTGCTATCTGCAGGTGTAGTCTCTAGGGCGGTCCTAAGGGTGGGGCCCTGACCTGGTGGCATTAGCGTCCTTATGAGGAAAGATACCAGAAAGCTCCCATGTGCGAGCTCTTGCTTGCGCACTCTCTCTCCCCGCCATGTGAGCACAGAGGACTGGCCATGGGATGACAGAGAGAGAAGGTGGCCTTCTGTAAGAGACTGGAAATAAAATTGGTCAGAACCTTGGTCTTCAACTTCCAGCCTCCAGAACTGTGCAAAAATATATTTCTGTTGTCTAAGCACCCCCGGCCTGGGGTATTTTGTTATGATGGCCTGGGCAGACAGGAGACCAGTGCACAATAGTAGCCAGTGGACCTGGAGGCTGACAATGTGTCTTGTCTCACGTGCATCGTCAGTGCCAGGACAGCTGGGCGCGTACTGAGGTGCAGGCTCAAACTTCAGCTCTGTCACTTATCGGCATGTTGTTCAACTTCTGTAAAGCTCAATTTCTCTCATGTGTAAGACGGCTGTTTGGCGGGGGGGGGGGGGGGGGGGATGAACTAAAATATTCTATCTGTTGTTATGATTTCCCGACCAAAAGAGAATACTTTATAACAATAAAAATTTTAAAAGCATGAGAACAGAACTGTACCATTTTCTTTGAAAATATTTTTTACCATCTTGAAGCAAATTAAATAACCAAGTGAGGAAGAAAGAGCTGGATAACCCGTTCTAGAAACTTATCCTAAGGAAATAATCAGAGGTATAGTCAAAGATTTAGACACAAGGATATTCACCTGAAGCACATTTGAGGATACAAAACAAATGAAAGTAGCTGATGTCCAAAAATAGTAAATAAGGGTACATCTAATACAGTCTATTAGGCCAGTGTTATGTTTTCAGATGGCATGATATGGGAAAAATGTTCATGATGTTATATTATGTAAAAACAAGATACAAAATTACATATAACAATATAATTTTGTTTTAACAAGTCTACCTACCAAGACACCCTCCACTCACCCATCCGCCCATCTGGGATCCACTCTTAGAGAAGATGCTAGAATAGGCCTATCTTTGGGTAGTGGAATCGTGAATAATTTTTTTCTTTATCCCTCTGTGAATTTTCCATGTATGATTCTGACTGGTTTTATTTTTTCACTTATAAATCAAAAGTTCAAGTTCAGAACTTAAAAGGTAATCGTCTTACAGAGCCTTAGAGGCATGTCCTTTTCAGACCTCAACAGAGTAAACAGACCTGGGACACTTGCATTTTCCAAGTGTGGCTACCCAGTTATGACGGAGCCTGGGAAATCCTTTTATTATAATGTCTAATACAATGTTAAAAGTGACTAAAACGCGCGCACGTGTGTATGTGTGTGTGTAAAACTCATTATTCCCATATAGAAAGGAAATGAAAACACTAACTCAGAAAGGTATTTGCACTCCTGCGTTCACAGAACCACTATTCACCAAAGCCAAGATTGGCAACAACCTAAGTGTCCATCAACGGATGAACGGACAAAGAAGTCATATACGTATGTATCTATATACCCCTAATAATAATAATGAAATATCATTCAGCCATGAAAAACCAAGGAGACCCTACCACTTAACACTATGGATGGACCTTGAAGGCATTATAGTAGGTGAAATAAGTCAGAGCAAGACAATGCTATATGATCTCACTTAGATGTGGAATTGAAAAAAACCAAAAGAACAAAACCATACTCACAGAAACAGAGATAAGACTTGTGGTTACCAGAGGCGGAGGGGGGAGGGGGGCTTGGAGGAGGCGGGTCAAAAGGCACAAACTTGCAGCTGTAAGGTAAGTAGCAGAGGTGTGCTGCACAGCACAATGGCCACAGCTAATACTGCTGTAGGATAGACAGGAAAGTTTTAAGAGAGTATAAATCCTAAGAGTTCTCATGAAAAGGAGAGTTTTTTCTATTTTTTCTTTTCTTTTTGTTGCATCTGTATGAGAAGAGGGATGTCAGCTGACCCTACTGCGGCGATCGTTTACCAACACATGTAAATCAACCATCGTGTATACACCTTAAGCTTACACAGTGATGCAGGCCTATTAGTTCCCAATAAAACTGGAAAGAAATGGATTCTTTTCAAAGAAACCCTTAAAAGAGAAAGATGGCCCCACAAGGTTTGTGCACCTGCCCCTCGATGGTCTCTGTGTCATCTGGGGCTCTCAGCTACTGCTCAGAGTTGGGTGACTGTCTCAAAAAGGGGGTGTTTTTTGCAGGAGCCCCAAACCAATGTTTCAGTGCAGACTCCCTAAGGGATTTTACTGACACTTTTAAAGACTTCTGGGAGAAAGGGAGAGGTGACATCTCTGTGATGGGCAGTATCTGCCAGCAACTGCGAGCAGAAATGAATGAACAATACATGCATTTATGAAGCATCTTTTAGAAGACAAAAAACGGGCGGCCCAGTGAATGAGTAGGAAGTAACAGGAACCACAAAGGAGCCACAGCTCTGACAGCTTTGTGTGTGTGCTCTTACTGATGGGCCACCAAAAAAGAGGTCCTAGGGAGGGAAGAGGGCACAAGCGTTTTTGCTGACATAAACGAAATGGTCCACAAAGAAGACCAGGGGATGTCTCTGGCCTGGCTAAGTGCCAGGGTAGCACTGCTCTTCCTACAAATGCAAATACACCATCTAGCTACTGTCTTTATCTTTCACAAAATCATTCATTTCCTGTCTGTTTCCTAGTTACGGGAACAATCACAAGCTTTAAAAATAGCTTGCCCTATATACCACAGCAGACAGTGCCCAATCTGTGTTTCAGGCCTGATGCCCTCACAGATAAGCTTTTAGCAGGCTGCATTTTAATTTTTTCAAGGGAATTAGATCTTACAAATAAGTGAATTATGTTGTCCCAATTTATGGCTAAATTTCTAGGTGAGAACACAGAAGCTGATGAGGTTATTGGACATTCTAGGCAATCACCGGCAGAGAAAACAGACTGTCCGCAGGAAGTGGCCTCGTCCTCAGAGACAGGGACTGGAACTCACAGTCAGCAGCTAACACCTGCTCACGCAGCCTCGCCTCAAGCTGCCTTGTCTATGGTTTAGCTAGACACGTGATCTAACTTCTGAATCGGCTCTACCTCCAGAGATCCTTTCAGATCCAGAGATCTGAAAATGGCACTTACCCTCCCAATCACCTAGGCTCAAAATACTGTTATGAGTCTGGACATCTTTTTCCTGGACCATAATATTCTATCAGTTTTAGCTGCACAATCTCATTCATACCATCCCCTCTTCTATAGTTCCTTGAGCGCTAACAGTCCTGGCCTTCAACATGTCCTCTCTGGACACCTGCTCTAAGCTTCCACTGCCCCTGTCCCCATCAAATGCAGGCTATGTACCTTCCAGGATGATTTCTGAAGCACAATATGGATTTGGCCTAGAGAAAAAGCCTGCATTCTTGGGCTTGACATTCAAAGCTAAGCTACTGGTCCTATTTTCATACAACTCCCCTTCACATGTGCTTTTCCTCACACACACACACTGAGCTACTGCTCTTTTATGCACCTAAGCTTTCCTGACATTTGCTTGCTCAGACTCTTCCCTTCACCCAGATGCCATCCACCCCTATTCCATCCCATCCCTCAATTCCCAGCTCTGACAGTTAACCTGGACTGTCCTGGTCAAACTAGCTAAAAGCAACCCCCCCTAACTTTTTCCAGTTGTGCAGCGTTTTGATTTAGGTATCTAAGGGAACAATTACATTTTATCGATGTATTCAGCACCTGGTACCTTGTCTTTAGCTATGCATCGTGTCTCTTCTGCTAGACTATGAACATGGAGGCAGAATTCATGTGAGTTATCTTTTCATTAACTCAAGAGGCTTAAAAGATAGGAAACAAATAATATCGAGTATTTACAGTACGCTCACAATCTCATACACATTATCTCAATTAATCCTCACAAGAGTCTCACAAGAATTGGTGTTCTCATTTTACGAAGAACAGAGGTTCAAAGAAGTTAGTCACCCTGCCCAAGTTCACACGGCTAGGAAAATACCGAGTCTATTTAGAACATACTCCAACACCTATGTTCCAAGATCTGCCCATTAATACGATCCTCTGGACATCACTTGATGCTCAGTATATAAAACGCGTATGAGAAGTGAAATAAGGGGCGCCTGGGTGGCTCAGTTGGTTAAGCATCTGACTCTTGGTTTTGGCTCAGGTCATGATCTTGTGGTTAATGAGTTCCAGCCCCACACTGGGCTCTGCACTGACAGTGTAGAGGCTGCTTGGGATTCTCTCTCTCCTCTCCCTCTCTGCCCCTGCTGTGTTCTCTCTCTCTTAGAATAAATAAACTTAAAAAAAAAAAAAGTTAAGTAAGCATCCATCAAATGACAGAAGCTGTCATCTTCTATATATTAAAAGCCAACTTCATTCAGCACACAAGGATAAACATACCTCATTTAAACATATTCAAACAAGACAAAGAAAATGCTGGTCCAAAAGAGGTGGCCCATTATTTTGCAGCTACAGCGCATGCAGCAGAAAAGAGGTAATAATAACACAGATGGAAGCTCAACACAGTAATTATATTTCTGTTTTCAGAATTACAATTTGAAAAAAAAAAAAAAAAAAAAAAATCCCATACCGATGAGGGACCTAGAAACCTGAAGAGGGAAGGGACTGATTAAGGAAAGAGAAAGAAGGATTTTGGAAAGTACATATAAGGTCTGACAAGTTACGCAACAGCCATAACAGTAAGACCGCAATGAGAGCCAAGTTCGGCCTAGATATTTTTCTCACATTTCTGCAAAAAAACAACACTCCTGAGTGACTTGAGGAAATGACAAAGGTCACCAAAGCCAAAGTACAACACTCGGGGATGAAACTGAAGTTCCGGTCCAACTGCGAGCTCAGAGTCTCTCAAACACGTTCGTACCTTTGGTGTGTCAACACATTCTTCTTCCATAAAGGCTGCTTCTGCCTGACAGCTGGACGCTGGGAATGAAAAGGCCTCCACGTTGGATGCGGGAGGGAGGAGGGCAGACCGCATCAGCCGCACGTTTGGGGAGTGCACGGTCACCGGGAGCCCCACAGTTTGGGCCTGAAAATATGGCAAGAGCAGTTTGGGAACATTAATACTTTCTATACCAATATACAAGATTCTTGGAATAACATAACTCTTCCTGGTACAATGAAAGAATAAGTAGTTGGAACCCCAGAAAAAATTTGATGAAACATGTACGTGGTACAGGTACTGATTTGAAGCAGTCTCAGGGAATTGTTCTACACATTTCATTCCTGTTCCACAGGAAGGTGCCTATCACACAGATGACAAGGAAGCTGGTCTCTGTACAGAAGCTAAGAAGGCTCTGTTTCTTAACTCAGCAAACATAGGTGGTCTATGTCCTCAATGCATCACTATGCAAAAATTATAAAGAGAGAAGCCCCTGTGTCTAGGAGCTCAAAACCGAACCAGGGGTAGGTACACACCCACACACCTGCACACCCACACACCCACACACGCTGGTGGGGTGAGATGGTTATGTATTTCCTGACAAGGGTATGCGTGCAGAGGGAGAAAAGAGAAGTGGCAGCTACTTGGTGGTGACAGGAGTGTCCTCCTTCCAAGGAGATGTGCGGCCTGAACACAGCCTGTTGGCCCAGTGGAAGGAGAGATGCTTCTTGCTGAGCAGCTTATCTTCCGAAAGTCAACCTACTATAGAAAGCTCTGGATGGCTTTAAGCCCATTTTCATGTCTCCTCTGTTAAGAACTCTAAGTAAACAAGCATGATGAACTCTTCTTTCAGAACGTCATACAACAGAGAATCTTGCTGCTTCTTTTTTTTATTTTTATTTTTATTTTAGAGAGAGACACACACACATAATCTTAGGCAAATTCCACACTCAGCACGGAGCCCGACACGGGGCTCTCTATCCCATGACCCTGAGGTGAAATCAACAGTTGGGACTCTGAACCAACTGAGCCCCCAGAGAACCCAGGCGCCCCCAGAGAATCTTTCTTTATGACAATTGGCACAAATCGATTTTAAAGATGAAACTACTGGATAATCCTACCCTCCCATCTCTTTAAAATTAGCAGAATAATTTATTTGAAGACTTTTGAATGTAACAGACACTGCCAAACGGTTAAGGAAACAATCATCATATTAGTGTCCAAAAGGCAGAGGAACAACCTTTTTCTCTGCTATACACTTGAAGGGACTTAGGGTGATGAATTTTAACTTCAAACAAATAAAAAGGAACAACATGGTGTAATTTTAGCTTCTCTCTTCCAGAGGCCTGGGTTTGATTCCTTGCTCCATTCCTCACTAACTGTGTGAACATTATCAGGTTACCTACCCTCTCTGAATCCTATTTCCTTCACCTGTATAAGAGGGCACAATTGCTATTTCACAGTGACATCAGGAGTGTAAAAGGTAACATGTAAGGTCTTTCAGTCAGTAATGTCAATTCTGCCTTTCTCCTTCCTTTGAAAGTTTTTTTTTTTTTCTTTTTAAATGCTTATTTATTCTTGAGAGAGAGAGAGAGAAAGCACAAGCAGGGGAGGGGCAGAGAGGAGGGAGACACAGTATCTGTAGCAGGCTCCAGGCTCTGAGCTGATAGTTCATAAATGATAGCTCAGAGCCTGCCATGGGGCTCAAACCCACGGCTGTGAGATCATGACCTGAGCCGAAGTCAGACGCTTAACTGAATGAGCCACCCAGGCGCCCCTCCTTCCTTCTGAAGTTGGAAAATGGTTACAAGAATTTAATACAACAATTAGTCTGCAAATAAATACCGTTTTGTTCTCAAATATTATTTAATGTTTCTCCGTTAAAATTTTAGGTTGATGGTTTTTGACGAAATATACCTTATACTTAATATACTTTGAACGTATTTAGAATATGCTTTATATTTGGTTCGTTCCAACATTAACATCATTAGATATGCTGCATGAGACAAAGAATACAATAGCAACAATAGCAGGGACGCCTGGGTGGCTCAGTCAGTTAAGTGTCCAACTTCAGCTCAGGTCATGATCTCACAGCTTGTGGGTTCAATCCCCACGTCGGGCTCTGTGCTGACAGCTCAGAGCCTAGAGCTTGTTTTGGATTCTGTGTCTCCCTCTGTCTCTGCCTCTCTCTCACTTGCACCTTGTCTCTATCTCAAAAAATAAACATTAAAAAAAAATAGCAATAGCAAAGTGTTGGTAAAAAGAGAAAAAAAAAAACCCAAAAACAAACAAAAAACAGTGTAAACTGTTCTGAGCATGATAAAGAGAACAGCTTTTCTAATATCATCAGTCCTCATGCTTATATCCCAGGCCACTCTTGAGGCTAAACAAGTTTTTTTCCCTTTCAAAGATTAGTCATTTTAAATTAATTTTTTTTTCGGCCCCATGTCACAATATAAAATGTATACTTCCTAATAAGAATATTTCATGCACTCTTCTTACTCTACTCATCATTTTTTCGATAGAAGGCTAAAGCTGAATGTTAATTTCTATTTCCCAAAATTCTTAGGTTGCTCCTCGTGTATGAAAGTAGTCTAAGCTATTAGGGCAAAGCATTACCTAAATGATATGGTGCTGGAAATGAGTACTAACACGATAACTAGGATGTGCTGTTCCTTCTCAGTCACCCCTCTTAGGAGCTGTGACTTTTTAAATGGCAGGATCATGCTGCGCCAGACCAAGTGAACACATTTTCCTGGACAACTTTCATGTCCAACCTGGATTCCAGCAGCCTACTGTGGACTTGGTGTGGACAGACAAAAAAACACATTTTTGTGTGACTACCAATCACAGGAAATAGGATGGAAGGTTTTAACGGTCTACTTTTTAGGATTCTTGCAATCATTGAGGGGATTAAATCGATCTTTCTGGAACAAGGTAGGGTGTAACTATTCAAATGGCATGCTCGGCACTGTAGACTAAAGAATGTGTCATTATAATAAATAGATGGATGACTAATGTCCCAGGGAAGCAGACGTTACCAGTTTCTCCAAGAGTGGCAACAGACAATGATCATGTCCAACTAACTGTAATGACTTTTTAGACCTTATGTTTATGGTCTTGATTCTCGTGATTTTGTGCTCTTTTAGGACCATTAAAATGAAAATCATGTTTTCTCCTATGGGAAAATCTTTACTGCTCCAATAGGAATGTGCCAGTTATGGACAGACTGTGTGTCCTGTCCACCTCCCACACCTCCAGTTCCCCCCCTCCCCCTCCCAAATCCATATGTTAAAGCCCTAACCCCCAACACAACTGCATTTGGACAGAGAGCCTTTCAGGAGGTAATTAAAGTTACATGAGGTCCTAAGGGTGGGCTCCGAATCCGAAAGGACTCCTGTCCCTCTAAGATGAGGAGGAGACACCAGGGATCTCTCTCTCTCTCTCTCTGCATATGCAGAACATAAGCTGTGTGAGGGAGGGCACACAGAGAAAGCGGCTGAGAGTTCTCATCAGAAATCAACCCTGATGGCACCCTGACCTTGGACTTGCGGCCTCCAGCACTGTGAGAAAATAAATTTTTGCTGTTTAAGCCCCTCAGCCTATGGGACTTTGTTACGGTGGCCCTGGCCAACTACAGGACGCCTTTCCTTACAGTTGTGGAGGGCAGCCTCTAATCAGTAAGCAGAGGAGTACTAGGATGAGTGTTTCATTCTCGTCTACTTACAGTTGATAGAAACCTGGAGCAAAGGACTAGTAGTTAGGACTCGTGAGAGAAAGGCAGGACACGTATCGTCTCCAAATTGTTGCCTGTCGTCAACTAGATGTTAACATCTCTTGCAGAGTATATGGCAAATATAAGTACTCTAAATCATTATAAGATAGGAATCTGTTTTCCAAGTAGTAATAATGGGTACTTTATCACTATACCATTAATTCTTTACGGGCAGGGACTGTTTCCTGGTACAGAAGAAGGACTCTATTTGCTGAACTGAGCTGCAGGTAGAAGTTAACTGATTGTATCTTTGTAGCAAACTTATGAAGTAGGTGCTTCTATTTCCAGTTTATATTTCAGGGCACTGCAGGATATGGAACCCAAGGTCTGTGTGATTCCACGGCTCGTGCAATCTCTGCATGGGATCATGTGGTTTCCTTAATTTCTTATCGTTTCACCAACTATAACTGATTTCTCACTTCTTTATTTTAAAAAGAAAAATTTTTTTAATGTTAAATTTTGAGAGAGAGAGAGACAAGAGTGGGGGAGGAACAGAGAGAGAGGGAGACACAGAATCCGAAGCAGGCTCCAATCAGCACAGAGCCCAAAGTGGGGCTCGAACTCATGAGCTTTGAGATCATGACCTGAGCTCAAGTTGGATGCTTAATCATCTGAGCCACCCAGGTGCCCTGATTTGCCACTTCTTTAAAACAATACAACAAAGAATTAAAGGGAGAAGCCTCCACTAAAACTTTGAGCCCAGGGAAATCTATTTTTTTTTTTTAACAAGTTCAACAAACCATGAGAATGTGAAATCTCCTAGGGAAGGGAGCATCTTCTTGAGCCCAGTGCCTGCTGCTTAGCATCCAGAAGGCACTCTGGACAAGCCTACTGAATGAACACTGAAGACTTCTACTTCAATTAGATACATTTTTAAGTCTCAGTAAGTAGCTTTCTATGACAATTTGGGTCAGTGCTTAAAATGCAAGTAACTCATGTGGTGCTTGGTAATAAAAAAAACATAAGAAGCTACGTTATAGATCTGAACTCTCAGCCAAATCAGACATAACTTGAGCTCTCCCAGGGAATCTTCTTTAAGCTTCGGTAAGAAAGGCCATCATGTGCAGTAATACGCACGTGCTCAGGGTCAATCATTTACATAACCCCATCCCCTGGCCTGTGTACTGTGAGCAAGAATGAAGAGACCTGGGAGGGAAAGCCTGCCACAGCTTTGGGGGGGCTTTCCTGCTTCCTACCCTGCTCCCTGTCAGCATTTCCCAGAGGGGGGCGGTTACCACTACACCTCACTGTTACTCCCCCAGCTTAGAATTTTCATTGTATCCCCCTCCTGTCTTGAAAGCAATACTATTCAACTCTGGAACTTTGAAGGATTCCAAGCGCTCAGAGAGAATCTGACCCAATATTTGGAACTCTGTCCATATGTGACATCAGTATCAATATTCACTAAAGTATGTATAACAGTGTATATACCATTTGCCTACTAAGATCAAGATGATCTTAGTTTTGTTAGGTCCTCCCGCCTCACATGTTCTGTAGAAGCCAATGCAAAATTGTACTCAATTCTGTAAACTTTGTTACACTGCCAAACAAGAAATATATGGCCAGAACTTCTGCTCCTACTTGTCCTCTGAACAAAGCAGGCACTCACAGAAGCCAACGGGAATCCTGGTAGATCATCTGAATGAACCATTCCTCTCCTCAGCCTCTATGTGGCTGATTTCCCAGCTCTCTTTAGCCTCGGCCTCTATCCTGGGATCCAGCTCTTCTTCCTCTCAAGCAATGGAGTCCGGAGTCCGTGCCACCCCTGACTCTCCCAGCCTCGGGCTTAAGAAAGGGATCATTTCCAAGTCATGGCTGTTCCTTCCTCCCTAACATTTATTACTTTATAAAATAAACATTTACGGAACACGCTCTAAGTGTTGCACAATTATCAACTAATTTAAACATCAGAACATTCTATGATTACTCCGTTTTATAGATTTGGAAACTAAGGCACAGAAAGACCTTGAGAAACCTTCTGAAGGTCAGGTAGCAGGAGGTGGCCCAGTCTGGGCTTGCTCCATAACGACTGCTTTAACCACCGTGTTACGGTGCCTCTGCAAACCACAGCCGAGGGCGTCCAGTGCCCCCACCAGCAGGTCTTAGGTCAAGCCTGCGGTATTTACTACTCGTCTCCCAACTGCTCTCTCTAAAGTTCTTCTCTTCCCTGTCCAATCTTTCCTTCCCAATGATGTCACTGATTAATAGATTAAAGCCGGGATATGATTTTATCACTTTCCTGCTGAAGTCTCCCACCGTTCCTCCTAATTTCCTGAACTGTAAGTAAACTCTTTACCTTGGCATTGGAAGCCCTTCACAGCACGGCTCCAACTTTTTCATTTCCCTGGTATGCTTCGGTTCCGGTGGGCTACTCAGAGCCTACCCTGCCCTTGCACACTTGAGTACTTGTGCTCGAGCTGCTTCTGCGGCCTCCATACCAGGCCTCCCACTATCACTACCGCCCCTGCCCCCACCTCCACGTCCCCGAGGATTCCAGATCCGTCAAAATGCTGTCTCTCCCACGAAGCCTTTCCATTCAGAAGTGTCACTTTCTCCTCTGCCCTTAGTTCTTGTCCTGCATTTATCTCTTTCTGTTTCGAATGACGGTTATTTATGATGTTGTCTTACTTTGCTTTTATACTGTAAGGTCTCTGAGGCCATGCCTGGGTTTCGTACATCCTATCCCCTATCGTACCTAATAATAGGAGCCTGCACGCAGTGAATCTGCAATAAAGATCTGTTACATGGAATCAACTATATAGGCCCATTACATTAATTCTCACAATAAGTCAGTGATTAAAAAAATGAGAAGTCTCTTAAACCAACTGAAATAAAATTAATCCTTAGAAATAGGAAGATGTTAAAACATTTGAGAATCTAATAATGACAGGCAGAAACTTTACAGAAAAACAGGGTAGAGGATAAATCCTAACCCTTTGTTGTACTACAAGATGAAAAATGTGTCAAATATATGAATAGGCACCTGAGAGATGAGACCACTGGCTAATATGGTGTTACCTTGGCAACTGTTTGTTCAGCCACGGTACTGGGCCGACGCTGGCGGGCATCCAGTCTCTGCTCCACAGGAAAGCTGCTCCTGTGTGATTTCAGACGCTCCACCAACAAGTAATAAATGGCAGCAAAGTGGTTATAGCTCTTGTTCTGTAAAGACTGAAAGAGAAAGCAAGTGCTGAAGTCAAAGAAGCATGAAAACCAATCCAATGATGTACATCTTTCTGAAAAAGGAGGGAAGAAACCATGTGTTCTTAAACACAATGAACAGTGTGTCTCAAAATAAAAGCTGTTCCAGAATTTAAAATGAGGGGTGCCTGGGTGGCTCAGTTGGTTAAGCGTCCAACTTTGGCTCAGGTCATGATCTCGCAGTTTGTGGGTTCCAGCCCCATGTTGGGATCTGTGCTGACAGCTCGGAGCCTGGAGCCTGCTTCGGATTCTGTGTCTCCCTCTCTCTCTGCCCCTCCCCTGCTCATGCTTTCTTTCTCTTTCTCTCTCAAAAATAAATAAAAATTAAAAAAAAATTAAAATGAAAGAGAGTTTCTCATATTGATTACATAAAGGGTGATACTTTTAAGTGACTCGCTCTTCTACATTCACAGGCTCCATTTATTTCTCTGCATTCAGAAGAAAATACCACCACTTTCTCATGTAGGAAGTCTGCAATGGGGTTGTGAGGTTCCGTCTCCTAGCTGTAACTATGGTGTAAAGTCAGTTAGCAACCTGAGCTCAGAGACTCTAATTCCTTAACTTCAACACAAGTCCAAACTATTGCAAACTCTGAAGTGAATGATTAAAGTCTTTGGGGAAATTCCTGGTGATTATTTTGGGCTGGAGAGTAACATTTGGATGGGAGATTGAGAGACACTGTGTCTCCGTTGTTAGGTAATTTTTTCCCCTTGTTTTTGCAGTCCCACCCTCTTGAAAGCTTGAAAATAAAGTTGCTTCCCAATTTTTCACACCCCTCGCCGGCCAGCTTCCCCAGGACACTAACGGATGGAGGAACAACAGCTCCCCTGCTTCTCACCCCTCCCGACAGCCAGAGCGGGTGCTGTGCAGGGCACCTCGGACGTAGAGCACCCCTGACAAAAATCACAGGCCTGTGGGACTGCACTTACAGCTGCCATTCGAAATCTACCTCATGGACAAGGACACAAACACATCGCTGAGCACATGATGAGCCAGGCAGGAAAGCCAGTCTGGTTTTGCTTAATGGCAGCACGGTTTGGAGCACTTGATATTCCTAAGAAGCATTTTGTGTTCTTTCTCGCTGTGCTTCCTCCATAAAAGCACTGTTTTTTCCTGTTGTGCAGGTAATAAAAACGTATTTCCCTATGGATACGCTACCTACCAAAGGGCAGAAATCAAAGGGATGAGGAACTTCCAAGATTCATGACTCTCTCGGTTCTATGACCCAAAGAACTTCCAATTCTGGAATCCAGCTGTTTTTGCCTTCTCAGTTTCTCCAGTTCACAACCTAAATCCTGAACCTGATGCCTACTCTTGTGGTTTCCTGTTCAGCCCTCAGCCTTGTTCCCTATCTGTATGTATATTTATTCTCCATAGAAAGTAGCTTATGACTTGGATAAAACTCTACCCTTCCCCTTACAAGAAATTTTCTACTTTGTTAAGTTCCCATCTTTGTCTTTTTTCAAACCTACATAAACTACCTCTTGATTTTTTGGCAGATGGGGCAAAGGGAAGAATTTATATATTGAATAAAGAAGCAAACATGAAATAGCCTGATTTCAATCCTCAGGGGAAGCTGGACACACCGAGGTGATGGGAATGGTCATGCTCTAACACCAGGATGGTGGGTGTGGACACAAGCTTTCATGTTACTGAGCACAGGAGAATCCTAAGATATCTTCAGTCAAATCTCTCATCACTTTACCTCAATGGTTTTCTGCTGATCTATTCCAAGGCTGTGCATCAATCGCAGAACCTGCTCATTAAATTCCCCAATGGATGGCTCATTTTCTTGCCCTTGTGGATAGAGAACAGGTCTCTGAACAGGAACTTCTACAAGCATCCATTTATGCTCCTTGATTTGAGCTATGGTTAGCCGTTTGGACGGGTCTAGGACCAACATCCTTCGAATAAGGTGCTCACAATCTATGGAAACACAATGTTACAAAAGTCACGTAAATCATCTTGTACTTCAGGGTATTGGCTTCAGTCATGTGACTTTGTACAACAGCATTAATCTCTGTATCCTCCACAGTGCCCACTGGAAAGCAGAAGTTCAAATGAATACATGAAAGCCAGTTGTATTTGTCAGGTTCACGTGGTGAGTGTTGACACAAAAGTAACCATCACGTGAATGAATACTTAAGAAAAACAGGAGGGTGTAGGGCTGTCCGATTCTGTGCTAAATGAACCCTTCCATCGTATTTCTCAACTGAAAAGATCTAGACATGGACTAAGATTCTGCTGAGGACAAAAACAAGCCTTCTTCCTAGAACGAGCACATAAATGGATCCTGAGCCCCTTCTGAGGCTGATACATTAAGGGTAAGTGAGTGAGGCGAGAGCTCTCTGGCAGACTGTTGATCTCCTCTCCCCATTGGTGTAGCTGAGAGAAACGCACGGGAAGCGTTATTCACCTGTGATTACATTTCAGAAACTGCACTGCTGTGACTCAGGCAGCAGCTAATTCTCAGAGCCGACACCATGCTCTCTACCAGCCCACGTGACCGGCCTTATACCCTTCACTAGGCGCCAGACACCCCGCAAGGTGCTTTACAGAGATTAATTCAATTAATCTTCACAAGGCTCTTACAAGGAACCACTGTTATTTCCATTTTAAAGACTGAGGAAGCACGGACAGGTGACATCACTTGTCGATGTCAGACCGCCAGTGAGTGGTGGACTCGGGATTAAAACCAGGCAGTCTGGCTCCAAGGTCTGTGCTCTTAAGTATTGGAGGTTAGCTTCTACCATCACTAGGAGTGACAGAGTTCAGGATGGTCACCCAAAGCTATGGAGTAAATGGAACTGCGGCAACAACCCAGTCGGCTGCATGTAACCTGCCAGCCCAAGATGGGGAGGGGTCAGGGCAACTCCTCTCAATTCAAGAGCTTTGCCAGTTTTTAATTCAATTAAAAAACTCAATTTTTCAACTTTTCACCAAAAGATACGGGAAAATGTACTTCATACTCAGAGTGAAATAGTTGTGACTCTGTCTACAAAGTGCTTCTCTGAGTCTAAAATAAACCTGGGACATTTATAGACCCAGAGCACATGCGAAGACGTGCTGTTCTTAACCTGGAAAACTTTCCGTTTTCAGTCACAAGTAGGAAGGCTGGAGCGTCGCTCACCTACATGGAGGGGGCAGCTTATTTCTATGGCTTCTGAAGTGACTCAGTCACTTTGTATGGCACCAAACTCTTAGAACAAGGGAAGCCTTTCCCAGGCATTTCACTCAGAGCACAAAGTTTGCAGAGCACATTTCTAAGAGGAACAAGTTTGTTACCTTCGGACATGAAATAGGGAATCCGGAATCTTCCTTCTAAAACTCTCTGCCTCAAAATTGGAAGAGTTGGTCCATCAAAAGGCAGAGCTCCACAGACAAGGACGTAAAGAACCACTCCCATGCTCTAGGAAAGAAGACAGTGCAGTCACTTTTCCTCTGAGAACTTTAAACACTCTTTGTTTTCCTAAACATCCCCAGGGCCCTTAAGATCATTTGGGCTGAAAAATTCCTGTTTGGATTTACTATTGTCTCAGAATTTGAAAAGAAAAAAAAAAAAAAAATCGAAAACTCGGACTACTGCAATAAAATATCCTAAAACAAATACTCAAAGATCTGAATTTAATTTCTTTTGATTACTACTTAAAATTATTGCTGATATTAAAGTAATAACATCTGCCCCTAGAAATTCTTTCCTAGAATCAAATTCAAAATGCTCAAATTACAGTCCAGTGGGCGGGGAAAGTATGAACTACGGCCTATGTGTTAGGTACCAAGAGCTTCGGCGATGGGCCTAAGTACCAAGGGTCATTGTCATAGATGCACTGAACACGGCAAAGCAAACAAGTACCCAGATATCCAGCTGTGGTCCTTCATACTGCTGCCCTTCAAAGACTTCGGGGGCCGCATAAGGAGGGCTGCCACACCATGTTGCCAGCAGTTCACCACTTTTAAAGAAATTTCCAAAACCGAAATCTATTGGGATGGAAATAAATGTTACTTTCATCTGTGTTCTCAAACTATACTGAGTCTCTTGTAACAAATTTTACAATATGCTGTATCAACGATAGCACTACTATTCGCTCTGTGAGGAACAGCATTGATCTTGTGATGTGTCCTCAGCACGGAGCACAGTGACTAGCAAATATCAAGTATTCAATAAATATTTGTGGAATGAACGAATGTATAAATCTATCAAGTTTTTTTCTCCAAGACAATGAGTGAGAGGCTGGAAAAAGACTTTAGGTCATGTATTTTTAAGGCCGAAAGAAAATCCATTGGTGTGGACAACCAACTTGAATTAGAAAATCTTAGAATTTCAATTACTCCATGATTAAGAACTCTTTATCTTCTTTTTTTTTTTTTTTAAGTTAAAGTTTTTTTTCAGTAAGTTCTATGCTCAGCATGGGGCTTGAACTCATGACCCCGAGATCAAGTGTCACATGCTCAACCTCGAGTCAGCCAGGCGCCCCATGAGCTCTTTATCTTTTATAGTCTTTAAGGAAAGAAACAAATGAGTAAAAATTTAAGATCTTTACCTAAACACAACGGCTCCGTTACCCAAGGTAGCAAGATCTAGAACCTCTTAAGGCAACTGAGTCCCGTGTTTCTCAGGTCACAATTCTTTAAGAGTTGGCCCATACATTCTGATTTAAGCAGATGTGCATCTGAATAGCTCATTATCATGTGATGGCTCTCTGGCCCAGCCAGCCACAAGACACCTATCACTTACTCATTTACAGAATGAGCGGCATTATACCTCAAAACAGTGAATGGCCTTCCCTTAAATAACATTAGTCATACTGAATCTATAGCTTTGTTACACAGCAGGCACCTTGGCAACACTACTCAGATGCCTTCAACATGCACGAAAAGACCAATTTCAGTGAGTTTCGGTATAAATGCAAGCTTGTGCCCTTTTGCTAAGCCTTCAGGAAACAAATTCCTGTTATTTTGTAAGTTACAGGAATACTGTCTTATGTTGTAAGACTCCTGACCGGAGAACACTGCCTTAGTGACAGAAACTGGCTCTACTCCTGGCTGGTGTAGGGTGCTGCAGGGATAGTGAGCTTTAAAAGGTGTCCCCATGAGTACTGGATCAAATCTCCAGTTCCAGACTCACTGGCTGTGTGACTCTGTATCAATCTCTGTGAGCCTTGGTTTCCCCATCTGCAAAGTTGAGATAATAAACATCCGTAGTTGGCAGGTTTTTGTGAGGATCCGGTGACTTAACATCAACTCACACTGTTCACACTTGGGAGACTACGGCCTATGTGAGTAACTGCAGGCGAAGCGTTCCCTTGGCTCACTGACATACAAACTCGTGGCAAGCAGTAGTGACAGTCAACAACAGTCACAACCCCCAACACCACAGCTTCACAGCAGAGCACAATCTCTCCAGTTAAGGAGAATGAGAGCAGACTTCCGGTTTTCCTGCTTTTCTAGCTTCAAGCCCCTTTGGTAGACGACTCAACTTCCCTGAACTTAAATTTCTTCATCTATAAATGTAGTGATAATCTACCTACCCAGACAGGATGCTGTGAGGATTAAATGAGATGAAACACGTAAAGTGCCTAGAGCATGGGAGATGTCAAAGGTCAGCTCCCTTCTCTTTTCGTGAAGCCATCATTACGAACTACCGCCTTTCAGAAACAAAGGTTCTGAGAAAATATACAGGAAGGACAGGAAAGTGGAGAGGACTCTGAGGGTTCCAAAGACAAGTGACGGTGCACGTGGGGAAGAGCCTCAGGCACCATCCAGACCTGGTGGAACACTGGCATCCAAGAGTACAAACCAGGCAGGGCGAACCTCTCCCTTCATCATGGGACCACAGTTCAGTCCTACACTCAACTCTGCTTTCCCAAAGGACCGTCAGAGAGGTCTTACCTTCTCAACTCCACCTCTATGACTAACTACTCATACCACATCATAACCCGTATGTCCTTATTGATGTAGGTTTCTAAGTTTCCAGAAAAGCTATACTCTCAAATGAGTCAAGGACTAGAAATTCCAGTAACATTTAAAGAGGAAAATGTTAACTTCACTCACGTATTAAAGCCCAAGAAGCTCCAGGATGTGTGTCTGGAGATCCTGAAATAGGTCCAATAACTGTTGTACTTTAAACTTTAATCACAGGAGGAATTTTAGGCTCATGTAAGTTGAGGATACCCTTTGAATAGCATTGTAAAGTTTTAACATCTCGAAGAGTCACTATAGAACTTCAATCTGATGTTCCCTGGGCCCTGGTGGATTGTGTCCTCTCAGAGGAGTGACGGGGCCTGGTGGCCTGGCCTCCTTACTGCCTAGGCTCTCTCACTGGTACATTTCATAGGCAAGGCGAGAGCCAGAGCTGGGAAAGCATCACTGTGCCTATGGTAGCCCAGGCTCAACCACAGCTTTACACATTCAGGACAAAGAAAGTGTCTGTTAACTTATAAGGAGAGTTGCACTAAACAGACGTTTACTTCAATTTCCTGTAGAGAAATGAGGAAAATAGAAACTTGAGCCTGGGGTAACATTAAAAGCAATGCCTAAAGACAATCAGGTTCACTAAAGCTATTATCGTAGCACATATGCAGATGTCTTCTATAACCTTGTCAAAACACTTAAACATGGTTTCTACAATCATCTGAGGTATGGGTTCAGAAAGACTATGGAATCAGGAAGATTCAAATCAAATCCTGGGTTGTCCACTGAGTTGTGTGACGTTGGGCAAATTACTTAACCCAAGAGTCAGACGCTTAACTGACTGGGCCATCAAGGCGCTGCAGAAAATGGTTTCTTCTTCTTTTTTCTTTAACATTTTTATTTATTTTTGAGAGACAAAAACAGAGCATGAGGAGGTGAGGGGCAGAGAGAGAGGGAGACACTGAATCCGAAGGAGGCTCTAGGCTCTGAGCTATCAGCACAGAGTCCAATGTGAGGCTTGAACCCATGAACCGTGAGATCGTGACCTGAGCCAAAGTCGGACGCTCAACCGGCTGAGCCACCCAGGCACCCTGAAGATGGTTTCCTCTTAATAATCTTATGAGACATCCGTATTTTAGGAGAAAGTGAGGGTAGAAAGTCAACTACCTCGCGTTTACGTTGAAAAACTGTAATAGAAACGAAGTCTGACTACAGAGCCCTTGCTGTTAACCACCACCTTTATGTCCCTCCCTGGCACTGTGATATGTAGCTATTTTTGAGTAAGGTAATAATTGTCAGGTTTAAGAAGTGGCAATAGAAAGGCACTTAAAAATAAAAGTCTTTTCACTTCTTCACAGGAACCGGACTAATTTGCTTCATTCACAGTCTGCAGCTTTCTGCCTAAATGCATCTAAGTGCAACGAGGGGTGAGTGAGAACGATGAGATACGAAAATGGCATGGCTGTGCAGGATTTGCTTACTGCCTTTTATTCAAATGGAATGGGTCAGTGTTTCATCACAGTAACCAAATTCATTCCTTCATTCAACATTTGAGTGCCTATATGTCAACTGCTGTGCAAACACTGAAGAGAGACTCCTGACAACAGAGAATAATAAAAGACTCCACATTATCGTCAGACTTTTGGAAACCATTGTGAAAACAGTAACTTGGGCATTCTTCTCTTTATGCTACCTCCAGATCCGGGGTGGCTCTGGCTGGAATGGAAACACCTGTCTAGTTTTGTGTACTCTCTACCTCTGATCTGCAGGTTAGTACCAACAATGATGGCTGCTATGTCCTTCAGTTATTTTTTTTTTAATTAAAAAAAATTTTTTTTAATGTTTATTTATTTTTGAGAGAGACAGAGACAGAATGTGAGTGGGTTGGGGCAGAGAAAGAGGGAGGCACAGAATCCGAAGCAGGCTCCAGGCTCTGAGTTGTCAATGCAGAGCCTGACACGGGGCTTGAACTCATAAGCTGTGAGATCATGACCTGAGCCGAAGTCGGACGCTCAACCAACTGAGCCACCCAGGGGCCCCTCCTTCAGACATTCTGACTCCTGTTTCTCCACCACAGAACTTAGGCCGTGGAATGCTGGATTCACATTGATATTATTTAACTTTCAACTCTAAAGTAATTTTAGATTTTCAGAAAAGATACAACAATACAGTACAGGTCACATATTTTATAGACTGTCCCTCAGTCTGGTTTGCCTGGTGTTTTCTCATGACTGGGTTCAGATTATGGATTTTGGGGCAGAACTTCAAGAGGTAGAGTGCTCTTCTCAGTGCATCGGATCAGGGGATGCATGGTAGCACGTCTAATTAGTGGTGGGATTATTAACCTTGATCTCTTAGGGTGCTTTCTGTTGGGTTTCCCTGTTATAAAGTTACTATTTGCCCCATTATAATTAATAAACTGAGCTTAACTGAGCCACGCAGGTGCCCCTCCTGGTAGATCTTCACTGCAGCAATGACTACTGTAATGTTCTAATGGTGAGTTTTCATTTCCCTCATTTCTTCTACACTTATTAATTACAATTCTTCTTTAAGGAGGAGTTGTCCCTTCTTCCCCTTTTATTTATTCATTAAATCATTTATTATTTATAATATTATCATTGTATTTATCATGAACATTTATTTTTTGTATGTGTGTTATAATACTCTTGTTATTTATTTTGATGCTCAAATAGTTCTCGCTTTGGCCATGAGAAACTAATTCAGGTTGGTTTCTATATCCTTTCAACACGTCCCCATCTTTTTAAAATGTCATTTTATTTCAAGTATTTCCTTATCTCTGGCACCAGAAGATGTTTCAGGCTTCTTTTGTATTTTCCCTGCCTCCACTCTGGAACCAACCACTTTTCCAAGGAGCTCTGGTTACTTTGATAGAAGAATGGTATGTAGAAAGCAAGACGTGGGTGCCTGGGTAGCTCAGTCGGATGAAACTATTACTCTTCAGATCGGCTCAGGTCATGATCTCACTGTTCGGTTTGTGGGTTCGAGCCCCGCATCAGCTTCTGCACTGACAGTGCGGAGCCTGCTTGGAGTTCTCTGTCCCTTCCCTGCTAGGACACCCTCTCTCTCGCTCTTAAAATCAATCAATAAAACTTAAAAAAAATAATAAACCAAGACTAGGACCTACATGTACTCACTGTAGCTGGGATGTCACTTGCTTCTAGTCCGTGTCAGCATAGAGAGTTAGGAAGTATATGTATGAATGCTAAAAGCCATGTATACCCCTCATATCTATTCTTGTTCCTTTCTATATGTATATGTATTTAAAAGAAAAAAACCCAACAACTCATGAATTGACACCAATACTTCTCACTGCAATCCATGGTTCAGTCTAGTGTTATTTTGATACTACTTTTATTCATACACGATTGACCGACTCTTAGAAAATTTTGAAGATATAAAAACTTTCTTTCCTCTGCAGCAATCTGTCTTGTGTAGGGAGTAACTGAACTCTCCCTCATAACGCACCTTGAATTTGTCAGATCAATCATGATTTTCAACATTTCTTGAACATAGTAGGAAAAAAACCCCCTATCTTTCTCGAAGAATCTCTTAGCTTCTTAATTTTAAGAAAGTTCAGTACGAAATCATTAGAAGTTTTAGAAACAAACGACAACTAGTCCTTCAACACGGTCTAGTTATCATCAAATCCAAAAAACATTTATGTCAAACGTACACTGGATTAGGCATTACACACTTGGTATTTTTGTAACATGTTATTTCATTTAATTGTGATGACAGTTCTATGAAATGTGACTGTCCTTGTCTTACCAACAAGGAAACTGAAGCTCCAAGTGGTTAGAAGACTTGCCCAAGTACCTGTCGCTATGACTGGCTTAGCCAGTATTCAAATACAGGTTTTTTTAAACTGCAAGCCAGGTGTTCTTTTAAACTAAATCACAGATGTTCCAAGAATTTTGCTAGTCAGAGAAGTTTAATCCAACTCACAATGGGAGGTAAGGCTGTCATAAACCCAGGAAAAGTCCTTTACATTAGTAGAGATGAGAGATTTCCTAATTGATCCCTCTGCCAACAGGATTGACAACTGAGGGCTTTCTCTTCTCTATAATACTACCTGATATGTCAACAGCATCCTTAATGAGTAAATGGAAATAATTAAGATGTTTACAAAGTAAATGTCAGAAATATATACTTACATTCATTTTAGGAATCCATACTCTTTAAGATTATCTAATGCTTACTTATTTTTGAAAGAGAGAGAGAGAGAGAGAGAGAGAGCGTGAGAGCGCCTAAGCAGGGGAGGGGTAGTGAGAGAAGGGGACAGAGGATCCAAAGCAGGCTCCTCGCTGACAGCAGAGAGCCCAATGTGGGGCTTGAACCCATGAACTGCGAGACCATGACCTGAGCTGAAGTCGGACGCTCAACCGACTGAGCCACCCAGGCACCCCAGGAACCCATGTTCTTTTCAAGAATGCACAATGTGTTGAAGAGACCTCTTGCCCTTCCATGTGAGATGGTATGTGCCCAGATCCCAGATCCATGTTCTCCAGGGGTTTTACTCTTAACAATGGCTTTGATATTTCCCAGTATACCCATATTCTCTCACCTGGTTTCTGTGAGGCCTGAAATGTCTACAGAAGAGAGGTTTTGGAGTAGACTGTTTAACCACAGAACAGACGCAATTACTGTTGACGGACTCTCATGGAAATGAACTTGGCCTCAAAAGTGGAGTGCTCTAACAACCTCTTATCTAAGTAACCAGTAACAGACCATGGATCTATTTGAAAACTGTACTAGAACTGCTATGATTGTCTGCTTTATACTTTCAAAGTGATTGACCTGTTATCTTACGGACAACAAATGCCAATTATTATTACTGTCATCACTAAATTAAATAAGTTATCTGTGCCCAAATATCATTATCAGAGGGCCAGTGTTTTAGGAATAACAAGGCCTTGCACAGAATAAATAAGCTGATCCTGATAATTGCCGTCTGACGGGAACCAAGCACAAGAGAATTCTGTTGATTGCGGCCCTGAAACAGATCGAACATCAGCAGGCATACGAGCCACCTGGAAAACCTGCTGAGGGGCAGGTGCTGATTCAGCAGGTCTAGGGCTGGGCTTGATATTCTGCATTTCCAACAAGCTCCAAAGTGATGCTCATGCTGCTGGTCCCCAGACCACTCTTCAAGGAGCCAGGAAACAGAATAAAATGAAGGTTGTGAAATAGATATAGAAAATGTTAAACAGTCTGTCACTGTTTATTGTTGCAAAATGATTATAATTATTGAATACTTTCAGGATTTTTACGTAAATGACACAAAGACTAAACAGAAGTCATTAGGTAAATTAATTTTTTTCTGAAAAGGGAAAAAACAAAACATTTAAAACCAGTCTTCAAGCTAAGAAAAAGTAAATGAATTCTAGGAATCAACACAACCAAGGCAATTTTTAATCCCCAGCAGTGTGTTATAATGTCTAATTTATAATTAAAAAAATTCTCCTACAGAGTAGCAGATGGCTTTAGGGTTAATTTTATCCTTGTTTCTAAAATTACCAGTAGAATTCAGATACCCCGTCTCGCTGGAGAGATACACCTCTTTTGTAATTATGACGATAGGAGCAAAGAAGACAATTATGAGGAAATGAAAGCTGACAAATGAAAGGTGGGACGGGGGTAGGGACGAAGCTGACACATTGGGTAAACGGAATACTGACAGGATACTGACATCACCGTGTGCTTTGCTGCCCCCACCCCCACCCTGCAAGAAAAGGCCAGCTGCACAGCTTACTTCCAAACATCAGTCACTCCCTTTCCACCTGACCGGAGGGCACCGAGAGAATGATCACCACAGTTGAGATGAAATGTGATCCTGCTGACCAGTGTGAGACATTTGTCCGATGAGAGGGTTCAGTGGGCTAAGAAGCAAATAGATGGTCTTCCTTAGCCCCAAATGGGGTGGAGAGCACGAAGGGAGAAAAGGAGGGGGAAAACAAAAGAAAACAAAACTCAACAAAACCCTCTGAGCTGTCTTCCACAGTCCCGGCTTAATGTGCTGCTAGTGCTAAGTGGGCTTAAAGGATAAACACGAGGTATCACTGTGTTTGCTGAGGCAAAGCTCTTTTTCACATCCTACTAGTGGCAGAAGGATACCAATGGAAGACTTTTTATAAATATTTTACTAATAAAACCTATCTCAGTCTCTCCCACCCTTTTTTGGTTTCAGGACACAAAACTGGAATTATATATCCAGAAACCCTGTCCCAAGGTCTTCTAGTAAACAGGAAGATTGTTAGAAGCAGTAATGAGAGGTGAAGGGCTACTCGGGGATCACGGTCTATTCAGAAGGGAAGCCTTCCTCAAGGGCTGGAGACAAGTGACTTGTGATGCACAGGTCAGATCCATCAGGCTATTACACATTACTGATTACATTTAAGATCGCTCTCAGAAAAATAATTAATTTGTATGGAGCAGAGACAATTTAGAATATAAGTGATAAACTTGTCTTATTCCTCTGTGACTTGTATTAATAAGGCTTTAAGGCCTTGGTGATTAAATAAAAACAAAAAACACGGTAGGGGCGATTATAAGGCTATGAAAATTTTCAGGACTTGTTTTCACATGGAATCAGGTATATACTGAACACAAGTAATAGCTACCTTTTAGTGAGTGTTTACATGGTGCCAGGAACTTTAATTAACAATTTATTTAATACTTAAATGGCAGCAACTATGTACCAGGCACTGTTTTAAGTACTTTGCAAATATTAACTGGTAACCAGTATGAGATATGAACTTCTATCATGCCCTCTTCAAAGATAAGGAAACGGAGGACAGAGACGTTAGGTAATGTGTCCAAAGTCACCCATCTAGTAAGTGGCAGAACCATGGTTCAAAGCCAAGTGGTCTGGTTCTAGAGACCATACTCTTACCTGCTACCCCTCGTCTGTAACATTATCACTAATTCTCGCAATATTCCTGAGAAACAGATTAATCTGTTTAATATATATATGGCAACACAGCACAGTGAGGTTAAATAATCAGCCCAAGGTCACACAGCCACTAAGTGGCACAGCCCGAATTTGCACCAGTTGTGTCTGATAGCACACTCCACATTCTTTATGTGAAGCCTTGTTTGAATTGTGATACTTTCTGAAAACTTCCTCCAAGTAATTCATACATTTTTATCTTTAAGTATTTATTATAAACATTTCAGATTAGGAAAGGTGAAGAATAAAACAAAATGTCCTTCACCTATTTATTGTCAACTTCGTGCCTGAACAGTCTTTGCCAGAACAGCTAAGAGGAAAGAGTACCGCAACTATACAACAAAAGCCAATATTCCTTTGCATTCTGCCTGGTGTTTTGCAAAGGCTGGAGGTCTCATAATCGAGGCAATGAACACACACCGGTATGGATGGAGCCATGGCCCATCAGTGGATGAGGTCTTTACTCATTGGAAGAGCATATATTAGAAACTGATTTCAAAGCCGTGTTTCTGTATTTATTACAATGAAACACTGATACTTCTACGCATTTTATCTCTTATGAACAGAGACAAAATTATCATTTACACTAGTTTTGATTTGCGCTTTCTCAGTTTCAACAAAGAAGATAGCTAAAACAGTTCAATTATTCAACCCATTTAGCAATTAAAGAGATTTTCATAAGAAGAATAAACCAAGTACAATTTGCGGGAATAATTTTGCATTTTTCCATGGAGTCCCATCTTTCCTACATGTGTCGGAATTCTTTAAAATTCAAGAAGAATCCTCAGAGATCACAAGATGATGTCTTTATTTTATTTTTTTTTAAATTTTTTTTTAAAATTTTTTTTTAACGTTTATTTATTTTTGAGACAGAGAGAGACAGAGCATGAACGGAGGAGGGGCAGAGAGAGGGAGACACAGAACGGGAAGCAGGCTCCAGGCTCCGAGCCATCAGCCCAGAGCCCGACGCGGGGCTCGAACTCACGGACCGTGAGATCGTGACCTGAGCTGAGGTCGGATGCTTAACCGACTGAGCCACCCAGGCGCCCCAAGATGATGTTTTTAAAGGAAAGCAGGAGTATAAAAAAGTTATAAAATCTATGGATAAAAATAAACATCCTGGAGAAATTCTTTAAGAGCACTGAAACACATCTAAATTTTGATGGGATGTAAAATTCTCCATGATCTGAGTCGGCCTACCTGTCCAGACTCTTTCCCCATCATGTGTCATCAACACTTTGATTCCACTAGTTCTGTCTACACCTTCCCTACACAGTTCGAATTCCTTGGCCTGCCTGCCTTTGCACATGCTGATCTACCTGCTTGGAGCTGCCATCCCTACCTTACCCCTTGCTTCTCTCTCCCCCTGTCCCTCCACAAAGGTCTTCTTCTTAATCAAGTCTTAGCTAATAATTTCCCTGGTTCTTCAGGCAGAGTTAGCCTTTCCTCTAGCCTCGGGGCCTGTATAACAATTATCTTCTTGTGTTATATTTAGATAAGCCTTGGTTCTCGGTTAACTCCTTGGGGTGAGAGCAGAGTTAAACTTCCCCGCATTGTAGTTGTTGTATTCTTGAAATACCTGAATCTCCAGGATTCAAGCACAGTAGAGGCTTAATAAAGATTTGCTAGAATTTGGGGTAAATGGTGGTAAGAATGACAGAAAAAAATGTGGACAAGATGACATTTGAGTGTCTAGATGTACTGTGTGTGCATGCAAGCATGCATGTGTCCCCACTTGCGAGGTATGGAATCAATGACACTAAATGCATAAATTCTGAATGATAAAACCCTAAATTCAGCGAGAACCCCTTGAGGAAAAACTGACCAATAATGCTTGGAAACTCTAACAAGATATAGGGGAGGAAGCACAGATTCGGAGGTCAAAGAGACCAAGCTGTGAATACCACATAATGAATGACATTAGAAATACTGAGTTTACCTACCTATATTATAGGCTAGAATTAAAGGAAACATAATATAGCCCGGCAAAATTTGGTTACGACCTTAAAGGAGTGCTCTGTATATTTTGTTTGCAAGTTTCTTTGGTGTTCTACTTTGACATTTTCTTTTGAGATGTTAGTGACAGAGCACTCTGTAATTTCTATAGCATATGACTCACACGACTAACCTTTCTCTGCCCAAAAAGACTCCCAGAACTCCTTGGAGGTATTTTTTTTTGTGCGTGAAATTTTTCTTTTAGTGATAAAGGAATGTGATGGTGAAGCAGGGGTTTCCCCTTTCTTTCTACAGAGTTAAGGACTTCAAAAAACAAGAGCCTTGTTTGAAGAGGACAATTTGAGGGCAGGAGATGCTTTCAAGAAGTAAACAAAACGTTCCCGTCAAGTGCATTATAGAAGAATGGCATGGAAGGGCCAAAAGAAGAAGGAGAAAAACAAAAACAAAAACCACAAATGGGAGATGTGAATGCACATTAAAAAAACGATGGAAACACCAATACTGTGGATTGCATTTTCAAAACAAAAAAGACAAATCAAGACAAATCTTTATATATATACAATGGGAATGTAACAAATTAACTTAAAAAAAAAAAAAAAACCCACTGTCTTATTCAGGCAATCCCATTACAAAAAAAGTCATAGCCTGCAGAATGGAAAATCCATTACCTCCCTGAACCATACGTAACACTGGCATTTAAAATTAATTATTAAAATTAACATGAAGTAAAAATTAATTATTTGCTTTCCCCCACATGCCCAAGGCAAAAACTGATGGGAAATGACATAGAAACAAACCAGTTATGTGCACAAATCAGAGGCTTTTGACTTCTATTTTATACCACAATGCCACAAACCAAGGCTGTTGTTTTCTCCCTGAGCCTAGGAGTCAAGTATCCAACCTAGGAAGTCAGCCGGTAACTTCCCGGTCAGCTCCTCTCATCCGGATGTGCCTCTGCCCTCTTTAACAATCCTGGAACAAACCTAGAACAATCCTAGAACAAACACTACCTGCAACCTTGCTGAGCTTTTGTTCCAAGCCCCTTATCTTCTTCAAAACCCTAAGTGAAATAATTCTCCCTCCCACACCTACAACCTCTAGCCCAGACCCACATTCTCTTAATTGGACCACTGCCTGAGATTCCTTACCAATCTTCCTATCTTCAGTCTTACCCACACCTCCTACCCATCTTCACTCTGCTGCCAGAAAGAGACCTCCTTTCAACATGCAGATCTAATCATAGTACCCCAGTCCCACCTGCACTCCCATCCCAGCCTACAATTTTCGATAGGTCACGCTCCCTAACGGCAACAGAACAAACTCTGACACCTCTCATGGCATCCAAGACCCTGCATATTCTGCTCTTTGCCTACTGTTCCCCTGTGTCGATCCCCTGGGCCTGCAGATTTCACGTCTCACCAATATGGAGCCACAGTTCCCCACCACACCAATCTCCATCTCTCTCTCTCTCCTTTTATCTGTGGTATTTACACAGTCGGCCTGCCTATGTGCAATATCCTACTCCTGTTTATCCTCCTGGCAAGCTTCTAATTCCTCTCTCAAGCCTAAGTTCAAATAGCACCTTCTCTGTGAAGCCTCCCTGACTTCTCAGGTAGACTGCTGTTCCTTCACCTGGATTCCTACTGCATTTTGTACATATATTTCTGGGCAACATATTGTATTTTAATTATTTTTCTCTCTCCACTAGACTTCTAGAAACAGAGGATTTGTATTCCAGTACCTAGCATAGCAAAGTACTTGACACATAAATATTTACTGAACTTTTGACCAGGTGGATAAAGAAACCTGACTATAAAATAGAAAACTTTTTACAATCATGAAAAAGGTAGGAGGAAAACTAGTAAGGCAATCTTTACCCTTAGCCTCCATGTTATAAATCAAAACGTTACTGTATTGGAACAAGGCATTTGACCTCTATCACTGTCTTTAATCTGTCTGTGACCTCTCTGCAGCCACCAGCCTTAAGCAGGAGAGCCGGGCTCGTCACCGGCAACCTGTACTGCTTCTCTGGCCAGGCCAGCAGCCCCCTGACACACTCCCACACCTGCACCTCCTCCAGCATAGCACACCAAGGGACCTGGCCACAAATCAGACCCTGGGTGTAGTGCTGCCACTCTGTACATTAATAATGAATATATTTCTCTTACTTTTCCTTACACATAGCGCTAACGAAATAAGTAAGACACACTTTGAGAAAGCGTGATGTCACTGGTAGAAATGCTCCTGAACCTCTGCCTGTGGCACCCACACCCACCCACACCCACACACACACACACGTGCAGTGGCTCGGGTCTGGTCATGTTTGAGCCAGCTGCATCCCAGCTACCTGCTAGTTTGATGTTCATGTTGCTATCCAGCAGGAGATTTTCAGCCTTGAGATCACGGTGCACAATCTTCCGACCATGACAATAATCGACAGCAGACAAGATTTGCCAGAATTTGCGCCTGGCCTCAGACTCATTTAACCGGCCATGATTAGCAAGGTAGTCTGGAAAACATCAGAGATTTTAGGATTAGTCACCAAAACCAAAAACCAAACTAACAAAAATCCCCACTATCAGTACTTAGGATTTTTTTCTCCTCAAAAAGCCAGCTCTTTACTTATTTTAATTCCAGTGTGATTAATATACAGTGTTTTATTAGTTTCAGGTGTACAATACAGTGATTCAAAAATTCCGTATATTACTTAGTGCTCATCCAGGTAAGTGCACTCTTAAATCCCCTTCGTGTATTCAAAAGCTTTTCAAATGAGTAAGTGTTCAAGTACCATGCTGTTTTCCAAGTTCTCTGCCTTGAGAAAAGTAATTCCAATCTTATTTCACTGGAATCCATATAAATGGAGAGAGAGCCCAAGACAAGACAATATGTAAGTGATGTAATATTCACGGTATAATTCCCAATGCTGTTTTATGCCCTAAGCACTCCCTCCACTCCTTTGTTTACAAATTTATTGAATATTTTTCCTAACCACATTTAAAAAAGAAATTTCTGTAAAAAACACCCATGAATCCATTTTCTGACATCTCATCAGACAAGGGATATCTTTCTTTTAAATAATCATTTCATGGAGTTACTATACAAGCCACCTGTAACATAAGATACAGGGATCCCACGTAGTAGCTTAAATAATTCACACCCTGTTTTGTTCAGTGGAGCACCTCTGATCCACCCAAGACTTGTCCTCTAAATCAAACGTGATAGCCATGTTCTCTAAGCACACACACTTTGCAAGATACATTAGCTATATTTGTGCAGTGTTATAATCTCTACTAAAGCGGTTTACCTGAGAATTAATTCTGCGTATGTTTACATTAACTCAAGAAAACTAAACATTTACAGCTAGTTCAATTTTCGCTTGAAAATCTAAGTCTTTTAAAATGATCTTTTGCAGAAGAAGGTCAGCATGAATCTTGAAAGGCTTTTCTAAGATTTAAGGTTGTTTTCCCAAGTGAGGAATCATATGGACAAATCAACATTCAGTCATCTTCATACATTTTGTGTTCTAGGCTATGTGGTTTACTGACACTTAGATTCCATGGCTTTGGGTCATGACATCCTCAATATTTACTGTAAAACTAACATTTGTACAGCATTTTACAGTTTACAAAACTTGTTCATATCACTTTATGTCACTTAATGTTCCTAAAAACACTCTAGGATAAGGATTATTCTAATTTTCATCTTATAGGTGAGGAAGCTGAAGGTCACAGGGATTAAGTAATCTGGCTGAATTCACACAACTGGTAAGTGAATAGCTGATCTGGAACCTTTGACTTTCTTTTTTTTTTTTTTTTAAACCGTATCAAGCTTCTTTACTAGACTCCTGATGAAATCCTCACTATCCTTTCGAAACCCTGCTCATATGCCACCTTGCCCTTAAACAGTTCATCACTTCAAGTAGAAATGACCTCTAGTCTGAACTCCTTACCACTTACAACACAGTCTCATACTTTAGTTACCTGCACATATACCATAAATATCTCAGCATGTGTGCATGTTTGGGTGCATACACACACACACACACACACACACACACACACACACACACACAGCCTAATTCTAACACACTGTGTGTTAGAAAGTAAGATACCTTCATTTACACTTTCTGAGGTAGGAACCGTATCATTCTCTTCTGTACTCCCCACACTGCTTTAATACTATGCACAAAACATCAGAGGTACAGTTTTTAAAAATACTTAGCTGATTAAAGTCTGATCATAGATGGGTGGCATCATCATTAGTGTTGTAAAAATATCGTAGTACTATACATGTTAGAGGCTTTAAATATAAGCAGACAGACCTAAATGTGAGACGTGAAACCATAAAAATCCTAAAAGTAAGCATAAGCGGTAATTTCTCTGACATCGGCTATAGCCCGCCCCCCCCCCCAAAAAAGCAGCCGAAACAGACCTATAAATGCAGAGAACAAACTGATAGTTGTCAGAGAGGTTGGGAGTGTGGAGTTGGGCAGAATGGGTGAAGGGGAGAGGAAGATAGGCAGAATGATTAAGTCACAGGAATAAAAGGCACAGCATAATGAATACCGTCAATGATACTAAAATAGTTATGTAATGGGACAGACGGTAGCTACACTTGTGGTAAACACAGCATAATGTATAAACCTTTCAAATCACTAAGTTACACACCTGAAACTAATGTGTGTCAACTATACCCAAATTAAAAAAAAAATGGAAACAGACATTTCGTACATGCTTCTGTATGTGCTGTGATCAGCTCATCACATCTCCCTCCTGCCGTTACAGAGCCTGCATAATAGCCGTTTGTGATTCTAAAGAGAAAAACGGTTCACTTAAGAACATGTTGAATTTTCAGTCAAAATGTCCAAACTGTCATCAGAGTGACTATGTCTAAGTAAACTGGCAAGTGGACAATGTGCTTTCTGCTCCTAAGAGTAAATCAGAGCCTCATTTCTATGCTGGATGAACTGGGAAATCCGTAAGGAAGGGTTGGCTCCTTGGGCAAATACAACTGATTGAGGCGAATGCAACATGTCTTCTGTGTAGGATTATCTTTTGGCTAGTTAGCGCTATCTTTCCTGAAATGCCACACCAAATGCCACTTAAACTGCATCTCTAAAGAGACAATTTTTTTCATAAATAAATGATTTATTCAGATAGACAAAATTTCTTTCTGTTGAAAATGCTGAGTCAACGTGAGTTAATGGAAAAAAATGTTTGTGATTCTGGCAACACAGAGAAACCCAAGAGGTCCAATGTGAACAAAGAGAAGTGTATGGAAAAAATAACAACAACCAACTATTGATTACAAAATGAGTCCTGGGAGGGGCGCCTGGGTGGCTCAGTCGGTTGAGCGTCCAACTTTGGCTCAGGTCATGATCTCGCAGCTCGTGAGCTCGAGCCCCACGGTGGGCTCTGTGCTGACAGCTCGGAGCCTGGAGCCTGCTTCCGATTCTGTGTCTCCCTCTCTCTCTGCCCCTAACCCACTCACATTCTTTCTCTGTCTCTCTCAAAAATAAATAAACATTAAAAAAAAATTAAAAAAAAAATGAGTCCTGGGAAACACAAATCTAGAGTACTGACTATTTTTAGAAGTGATCAGTTCAAATTAATACTACCATGGCCGAAAGGGGAAGAAAAGCTTTGAAGCCAGGCAGGAAAGGGACAGTCTGGGGGGAGAGAGGCAGGTATAGTCTACCTGAACCTAAAATCACCATGTAAAGCGAGAATCTTCACAGGTCAATAAATCTGTAACACACTGTGAGAAAAATGACAACATCCATTTTCCAGAGATGAAGAGACTTCCTGTTTAAAGAGGTTGGTATGTTCACCCTGTAAGTGAAAATCTCAGCAAGTATTACATCATATCTACGACCTTCCTTATTCTGTATGATTTCTGTAGTGAAAACTGAAAACTATACCTTCTGCTGAGAAATCAGTAACAGATGTAACAGAGGTATAAACCTGTGGCTGAAATAATATTAGTTTAGGTATATACCTCATCCTCCTCAGTGAGGGGCATTGTTATCAATCCAAGCTCAAATTAATACACATGGTCCTCTAGGTAACATGTTTTACATTAAAAACTTAATACCTAATTATGGCTACAGAACAAAATTGTTTTTTTTTAATTAAAAAAATTTTTTAATGTTCATTTATTTTTGAGAGAGAGAGAGTGCGAGCGAGCAAGCAAGCAGGGACGGTGGAGGGGCAGAGAGAGAGGGAGACACAGAACTCCAGGCTCTGAGCTATCAGCACAGAGCCTGGGCTTGAACTCACAAACTGTGAGATCATGACCTGAGCTGAAGTCAGATGCTTAATCGACAGAGCTATCCAGGCACCCCAGTTACACAACAAAATTTTAAGTGTAACAGCAATTCTCCACACTAATTGCCTATATGTGTATTTTTGGTAAATGGGCACAGTTTAAAAAATTATTTTTTCTATTTTACATTTGTCCTGATTAAGTGAAATTAACTTTCTATGTTGACTTTAACAATAAAACTTTTTACAGTTATATTTTGTATATCCTTTCTCCCATTTTGCTTTTATGGTAATTGATTTTTAAAAAAAAAAAAATTTTTTTTAACGTTTATTTATTTTTGAGACAGAGAGAGACAGAGCATGAACGGGGGAGGGTCAGAGAGAGAGGGAGACACAGAATCTGAAACAGACTCCAGGCTCTGAACTGTCAGCACAGAGCCCGACGCAGGGCTCGAACTCATGGACCGCGAGATCATGACCTGAGCCGAAGTCGGCCGCTTAACCGACTGAGCCACCCAGGCGCCCCGGTAATTGATTTTTATCATATTTTACAAAAATCATGGTCTGTGACAAATTGGATAATTAAAAAACTGGTCTCTCAATACTGATAGTTTGAGAAATATTGGTATAGACAAGTAAATAGGCAATTATAATACACTGTGATAAAGGCTAGCACAGGAATAAATAGAACCTAATAAATATTTTTGTAGATTTCTTTTTAAATTTTCTATTTTTTATTATGAAAATTTCAAACATATGTGAAAGTAAATAGTATAATGAATCCCCCAGACTTATAAGTTATCAACATTTTGCATACTTGCTTCATCTTTTTTTTTTTTTTTTGTCCCCATAGTAACCTAAAGCAAATCTTGGCATCATTTTGTTTCACCTTAAATACTTTTGTATGTATCTCTAAAAAATAGATTTTCTTACATAACCATAATACTATCACCACACCTAACAAAATTAACAATCCTTAATATCATCTAATTCACAGTCTGAATTTCCTCAGTTGGCTTACTGGAATCAGGATCCAAAAAAGATGTACATTCTGCATTTGCTTATTTTGTCTTTGGAATCCTTTTTTTCTGGAACAGTCTTCCTACCCCCACCCCCCATTTTCCTATGCCACTCACTTGCTAAAGAAACTAGGTCAGTCATCCTACATTCTGGATTTGTCTTTTGCTTCCTCATGATATTGCTTATTCTTCTATCTCCTGTATTTCCTATAATTTGGAATTCAAGTTCAAAGAACAGAATAGATTCAGGTTTAATTTTTTTGGAGCATGGCAAGAATATGTCATAGGTGCATCAACTTGGAGGAATATAACATCTGATTCTGCTTTTAGGAGTGCTAAGCCTGATCGCTGCATTCTGGGAGTGGCTGCTTGATCCTTCAATTAGAGTCTCAACCCTCTTTTTCCTAATATGGTTCATAAGCTCCAGGGTACGTGAGAACCCTTAGAAGGCTTGTTAAGCCAGATCACTAGGATCTATCTCTAGAGTCTCTGATACAGTAGATGCTGGAAAGGGCCCAAGAATTTGTGTATTTTTCAGAAGTACCAGATGATGCCTAAGATACCGGAACGGGGGCTGTACTTTGAGAACCGCAAAACTAATTTTAGTATTCACTGGTGTTTGAACCTGAACCAGTTACTTCAGTAGGGGTTGCAAAACTGTGATTTTTCTAATTACTTCATTCCTGCCACATTTATTAAATGAAATTCCTCTGTTGTCAACTAGGGCTATTTAGTTATCCTGAACTATAAAATAGGTCAGGAAGGATGAATGCTTAATTCTTCCTCCTTAAGTACCAATTTCCAGAGTAAGGGGTTGGCACACTAGCTACCTCCAATGATAACTATTAAGATTTGTAGGTCTGTTTGTTTTTAATTTTTTCTTCTTCTATTTTATGATTCTCTTAAGTATTATAATGGTGCATGGATTCCTTTTTTTTTTTTTTACTTTTATATACTCGTTTCAACTAACTACAGTATTATTCTTTAATTTTTTTAAATGTTTATTTTTTAGAGATAGAGACAGAGCATGAGCAGGGAAGGGGCAGAGAGAGAAGGAGACAGAGAATCCGAAGCAGGCTCCAAGCTCCGAGCCGTCAGCACAGAGCCCGACATGGGGCTCAAACTCATAAACCACAAGATCTTGACCTGAGCCAAAGTGGGACGCTCAACCGACTGAGCAACCCAGGTGCCCCAAGTATTATTCTTTTCGATGCTCAATTTTTTCATCTTTGACTAGTGAGAACGCTGTTTTGTTAACATGACCACAGAAATGTTCATTGCCTTTGTTACTTTCTGGCATAATAAAAACATCTCATGCATAACTGGAACAGTTCCTGCCCCAAACCTGGAATCAGTCATTTTTCCAAGAAGCCTTGGTTCTTTTTACTGGGGAATAGTACCTGGGTGCTCAGGATGCTTTTTATGGCAGGGTTGGCATCATTTCTAAAACTTTTCAGGGACGGAACTAAAAATAAACACTTTTAAATATAAAAAAAAAATAATGACTTCACTCCATTTCAAATTTACCATTATAGGAATTACTTGTCTTTGATTTTTATATGTATATTTCTTCTTTTCTTATATAAAAGATCCTATTTCTTTATAAGAATTTTTTTTTTTTAAGTTTTAGAGCAAGCACAAGCAGGGCTCAAGAGACAAAAAATCTTAAGCAGGATCCATGCTCAATGCAGAGTCCAACACAGGGCTCAATCCCACAATCCTGGGGTCACGATCTGAGCCAAAATCAAGAGTCAGTCGCTCAACCAACTGAGCCACCCAGGTGCCCCAAAAGATCCTGTTTCTTAACATTAATTACTTATTTTATCCTATATTATACATGAAATAATCTCAAAACAGCTACTAACAATAAAGTTAATGGATAAAATTTACACGTTCAAATTTCTTTGCATTTCTTTTTATCTTGAGATTATATTGTCCTAAGGATGCATAGTCCAACTACTATGTTTTAAAGTTATTTGAGGGGCGCCTGGGTGGCTCAGTCGGTTAAGCGTCCGACTTCAGCTCAGGTCACTATCTCACGGTCCGTGAGTTCGAGCCCCGCGTCGGGCTCTGGGCTGATGGCTCAGAGCCTGGAGCCTGCTTCTGATTCTGTGTCTCCCTCTCTCTCTGCCCCTCCCCTGTTCATGCTCTGTCTCTCTCTGTCTCAAAAATAAATAAACGTAAAAAAAAAAATTAAAGTTATTTGAAAAGCTATCTCTTTGTGGTATATTTCTCCGTTTATTTTTGAACATGTAAAAACACTCACCTGATATTTAAAATGATACAATAAGATACAGTCCAAGAAGTCTTGTTTCCATTCTGTTCCCTCCCTTCCTCTGCCTAAAGGTAACTATTTTTATTAATTTTTGTTTACTCTTTCTGTTTCACTTGTAATGTGCAAATATTCTCCCCACTTCTTTCACAAAAACATTTATCCTTTTTCTTTTTATAGCAGTACACACATCTTCCATATTCCTTTTACATCAATGCAGGTACTTCTAGTATTTACCAATACAGTGCTAAGAATGAAGGCTCATGAGTCAGGCTGCTTCAGTTCAAATTCTGTCTTCACATTTGCTATGTGACCTTGAGTTACTTAACTCCCCACCTCCACCTCCATTTGCTAATCCCAAAATGGGGATAACAATAATAGAATAGAACACCTCACAAGGTCATGTGAAGATTACATGAAAAAAGCAATTTAAAAAAGAAAAAACCCTCTTCATGGTGCCTGGCACACACAGGTTCAATAATGTTAGCTGCTATTATATCAGCTATGATTGCTACTGTTGTTGTTATTATATTGTTATGTTATCAGGGGTTGACTAAGGCTACCTTCCCCAACTACTAGCTACCCAAAAGCCCCTTGTATTAGGATTTGTTTCACACTCTACTGACATAGGTTTAAAGTCACCAGCAACTTCTCTAGGCCAAAGCCAATTACCTTTCCTCAGTTCTCATCTTTTATGACCTTTCAATTATATTTTACACTTAACTGGTTTCCAAAATAAACATTGATTTTCTGTTTATAGTTTTTCTCCGTTTCTTTCGCTAATTGACTTTTCTCTTCTAACCACATATAACTACCACAGTCTAATTCTGGCCCTTTGCCTTTTTCTGTACACCTTTCCTCACAGAATTAATCTAAACTATCCCCTCCTTGCAGATCACCTTTGAACTGCCTTATTCTTTAGTTGGATAATGTTAGTTCCCTTTCACACTCTTCTCACTTGGTGCCAATCTCAAGGGTGCCTCTTTAGTCACTCCAGCAAAGGTATGTCTTTTTTTTTTTTTTTTAACGTTTATTTATTTTTGAGACAGAGAGAGACAGAGCATGAACGGGGGAGGGGCAGAGAGAGAAGAAGACACAGAATCGGAAGCAGGTTCCAGGCTCTGAGCTGTCAGCACAGAGCCCGACGCGGGGCTCGAACTCACAGACCGCGAGATCGTGACCTGAGCTGAAGTCGGACGCTTAACCAACTGAGCCACCCAGGTGCCCCAAAGGTATGTCTTAACATTCTGGCATGAGACCTTCTGCTCATAGATCCTACTGAGAAACTAATAAAAATTATACTGACATAAAATATACATATACAATTCTGTATGCATTTTCAAGGGGGGGGGTCTATAAAATCTCAAGTTTAATTAAGATTAAGAACTCTGCCTTGGGGGATTTCATTTATCGATTAGAATTTTTATAAAAATCACCTCCAGATTTGCCAAGCACATCTGACCTTTCAACAATTACTCAATTGTGTATCTACACAGATTTTCTTTGTTACTGCAGTGTTATTATGACTGAGCTCATCTTTCTTTTTATGAATTTCATTACCACCCTTCTAAGTCACTGTAACTATCACCACCCCCCACAAGAGTACCACCATCCACCAACTCCCCCCACCCCTGCCCCCACCGACTGGCATCCCATCCCATCTCTTCCCCCAGGAACAAGGGGTAGCTTTCCCAGCATCTTATCAAGGTGAAGAAACCCAGCCAGTTGAGTTTCCTTAAATTTCGGGGATGTCTGAGTCTTTTGATTACTACCTTTAAGCTTAAAATTCTTCAGTCAGAAATTATTAGGATTCCTTAAAGCTGGATCTGAGTAATAGTCCAAAAAGATTGATAAGCTATGCAATTAAATATATAATGTTATACTAACAGGACTTAATTTGTAATTTCACTGATTTATAATCTGGAAGTAAAAGGGCTGATGACAATTTAATATTTTTGGTTTAACTAGCCTTAAAAAAACAACCCACCTCAGATAATTAAATCCTGGTCAGTGGTTTCAAACCCATAAATCTGCAAAGAATTCACATTTCTTTTTACTAACTTTGAAGAGAAAACTTGTTTTCAGGAATATGACCACTATGAACCCTGACACTCCAATAACATAATCAGAACTGGTTATTTGTTTCCTTCAAAATGTTGTGAAGATTCATTATTTTCAATCCCCATATCCAAATTATCCTCATCTTTTTCTCTAACATGTCTTGCCTCTAATTAGTACAAAATGTCATTGTAAAATAAAACTCTATCTCACCAGAGATCAGGACTCTGATCTTTGTCAACTTAGGTTGTGCTTGTTCTAACCAATAACTCTTGGATAAAATGTAACTAAGAAAGGAAGACACAAAAAATAAAATAAAAACCTGAAAAAGGTTTTAACACATTAACATATGTACCACCTTACATTGTAAACACTGATAGAAAATGGACTAGGTATATGGTCTATATTGAATTAGGATGACATGGGCTATACTAATGTTAAATATTAGATTACAATATTACTTCTAATATTAAAATTACATTAAACTTTTAACCTTGAGACAACTTATGAATAGAATATGAAACTGAAGATTTTTAAACATTTTGCTTTTGTGTTTGCTTTTTTAAGTACACAATCATTTCAAATTGTGTGTTTGACAAAAATTAAAGGAAATTGTTGCTTGTGATATATACTCTGGCAATTTAGTTGTGCTTTCAGCAATTTCCCTACATTAGACTGTTTGCATCTGTTAGACTGAATCAGTTCTTCAAACCTAGTGGAACTACTGAAGCAAACCACAGTCTTCTGAAAAGTCAAGGGAGGTTTTAGTTACACAGTTTACAATTTTATTTTTTTTTTAAATTTTTTTTTCAACGTTTTTTATTTATTTTTGGGACAGAGAGAGACAGAGCATGAACGGGGGAGGGGCAGAGAGAGAGGGAGACACAGAATCGGAAACAGGCTCCAGGCTCCGAGCCATCAGCCCAGAGCCTGACGCGGGGCTCGAACTCACGGACCGCGAGATCGTGACCTGGCTGAAGTCGGACGCCCAACCGACTGCGCCACCCAGGCGCCCCCACAGTTTACAATTTTAAAGATTACTGACAATTGACTTCTGTACCTACATGTTCAACTTTTCAGCAAAAATTAAAAGCAAATATATCAAACTTCTCTAAAATCGTTTATAACCCCCACAGAGAAGCCAAATAGGTTGCAATACTGATGACAGTAATGGATATCAGACAGAGGACTTAACAAATTTTTCATACCTTTAATGAAATATATAAATAAAATAAATATCTCATTTCCTTGGACTTACAGAGATTGCAAAATATACCAGAAATAAGTTCTAGAGTCAGAGAAGCCTGATTTTGAATGCTGTTTACTTCTAACCGCTGTATGACCTTAGACAAACTATTTAAGCCTTGGGCGACTCAAGAGTTCTTAGTAACAAACTTCAAGTTTTGTTCTTTGTGGAAAGCTTATACCTTAAACTGCTCCACACATGAATTCTAACTTAATGGCAAAAAACCTGTTAGAAATGTTTTCTTTCCACATCTATCCTATTGGCTTCAGTCCACACACAGCAATTTCTTTATCCTGTGGCATGAAAGTATGCTGTCTGCAGTGTCCAATAAAAGTCTAGTAGTTACAACATGAAATATGCATTAGAGAAAACTTGCATTTGCAATTTTCAAATATTTAATAGGGCAAATCAAACAAGAAGAGCTGTAAAAATAAGCATGTAGAAAGAACATGATTTTTAGTACACTTTCTGAAGTCGTGTACAGATCTTTAAAAGCATACACACACATACACACACATCATTCAGTTATGAATCAGAATAAAATTAGTTAGAAAAGAATAATGAGCACAGTAGGATACAACTATGTGGGCCTTCAACAATACTGATTCTCTTCAGGTCAGCATCGAAGCACAACGCTCTCTCTCCCTTCCTTAATCAAATTAAGGAAGAATGCTTATATTTATGGTGAGTTTCAAGTGTTAACAGACATCCTCTTACTTATTCATTCAACAAGTATCTGAGTGACTTCTTTGTGTCAGCCACTATGCTCAACCTTTGCCCTCCTGAAACTTCTGTTTGGGGGGAAGAGACAATAATAAGTAAGTAGACACATAAAAATGATAATTCCACAGCATAATACATTGCAGGGAAATAAGGTGATCAGCTGGAAAGTATCTGGGGTAGGCCACTGTAGACAGGTGACCTGGAGACGCCTTTATGAGAAGGTATTATTTCAACTGGGGAGAAAAGCACTCAAAGAACAGGTGGAGCACACCCATGAAGCCAAAAGGCCACCAATGAGGCTAAAGCAGAAGAGCCAGGAAGGGGGGAAGGCCAATGGTGGACTGACAAGTGGAAGTCATGCTCTGCAAGAATTTAGAAGCCCAAGGACCAAGAGTCTATTTTACAATACTGGGAAACCACTGAATGATTTTAAGTAGGTGAGGGACCCTATCTAATTTACATTTTAAAAGCACTGAAAAATAATCGGAAACTGTGAACTCTATGTTAATAAACTTTAAGTTCCACTGAGCGAAAATTTACACAAAAAATTTAAGCACTGCTATGGGAATGGTCCTGATTGCTAGCTGATACGCCAGCCACATGAAAATAAAATTCAGTCCCTAATGCGAACAGGTTCACAGTACATGTAAGAAAATTAGGTTAAATACTAAAAAACGTTAATCAGCCCTTCAAGACAAGAATAGAAAGATGTCATGAGGCAATACTGGTTTACAGACATAAGATGAGATACTGTCTGAAACATAAACTCTTGTTAATATAATTTCAGAATGATAGCTGGGTTTTCTTACTGATTTCAATGTATGCAGTAACATTTCATTAACTGTCCTAGAACTGTTTTTTAGGTAGTAATTTAAAAAAATTATGTCAACTGAATAGCCTAGAAAAGTGGCCAGAGTCAAATTTAATACTACCAGATGATGATGTCATATGATGGTAATCAACATTCCAGACAATTCCCTAAACAGGTATTTTCATTCCACCTATTTTTATCATCTCTACAAGACCTCAAAGTCTGTTGTGAATTATTTCTTAGTAATGAAGATGACTGGACTGATAAATGAGTCATTCTAAGCTGAACTACTGATGTTGTGTGCTATTTACTCAATTTATGGTAGTGTTATGATAATATTTATAAATGCAATCTGGTCACACTTCTAACACATTTTTTACACAGATAAATACATCCAGATAGCTACTTTGATATGTAATTATTTCTTAAGAAGGAAAGAAATACAGTTCAAAGAACATATCATCATTTACAAAACCATATAATTTTTAGGAATTAGGAATGAAATGCCAAATTTGGAGAATAACATGATGATGAAGGAAACATATCTGTTAATTTTAATATTTTGATTTCTATACATATATGCCCTCTAACGATATACTTTTAGCAAACATTTGAGAATTAAGACATTGTCATCATTCATTCATAAATCCAAGAGCAGATATATTTCTCTCTTCATTAAGTTCTTCAGAAGAATGACAGTGGAAAACAATGAAGCTAGGAAGAATTGGTTAATTCAGAAAAAGGCACAGATGTAGAGGGAGGGACGTGGGGAGACAGGTAAAATGGGTGAAGGCGGGTGGGAGATAGAGGCTTCCAGTTGTGGAATAAGTCAAAGGAATAAAAGGTACAGCATAGAGAATATAATCAATGGGATTATAATAGCACTGCATGGTGACAGATGGTAGCTACATTTATGGTGAGCATAATATAGTGTATAGACATGTTGAATCATTGTGGCACACCTGAAATTAATGTAACATCGTAGGTCAATTGTACTCAAATAAAAAAAAAAAAGGCAAGAGGTTAAAAAAAAATGGGCATAGAGAACTCAAGAATGTAGATTAAGCTATACAAAGTAAGAATAATTATGTCAATGAAGCTTTTGCAATTAAGTTAAAGAGCAAATCAAGTTTCCTGGGTAAGCAAGTTCGGAAAAGCCTGTTAATTTATCAGCCAGTGGCTTGACTGACGTTTCTTGGGGTCCCTCCCACCCAGTAAGTAATAATGATACTGTGAAGTCACTTGTCATAGGGGAGAAAGAGTAACAGTCAAAGTGAAGGGTTAATTGGAAAAAAGTAAGACCCCAGTCGTCTGTTCAACTATACAGAGATCAAAGAGGACAGTTGATTCGGTAACTGACATTACAAGGTTGAAATGTTTCTGTAGCTTTTTGTTCCCATTCCTTTACTCCCTCCGCCCCGCAACAGGATCATCTATCCATACCCTCTGTTGTTTGACTATACAATGCCTCCCAGTAGCAGAGCTGAGGTATATCCTTACCCTATTGCTTTTGGTCTTGCTCATGGGGAGTATGTGTAGTTTGACTTGATCTCTTGTTGAGATCTCCCATGACAAGCCCCAGAATGAGAGACGCGTGGAACAGATCTGAACTCAACCTACAGTCTGAAACAGAGCCACCCCAGTTGACCCACAGATAATAAAATATTTGCTGGGTGCCTGGCTGGCTCAATCAGTAGAGCATGTGACTCTTGAGCCCAAGTGTGGTGTGAAGTTTACTTAAAATAAAAAAAAAAAAAAAAAAAAAAAAAACTAAAAAAAAAACCCCAAAAAATACAAAAAAACAAAAAAAACTTGTTGATGTAGAACACCGAACTGTAGAGTTGTCATGTAACATTACTGCAGCAGAATTAGAGTGATAAAATTTCCAATATTAGAAAAGAGAGGTTTGCTCAGCTATAAAATGAAGTGCACTTTCACAAAGAAATCTTTTGAATGTTTTTAACAATTTATGTGATATTTTGTGTTCTTTATTAAACATACACTTATTATTATTTTTGTACATCTGGATGACATCTTCAGGTATTAAACAACCTTATTATTGGCCTTGAATAACTGGGTAAGTGCTCATGTAAACTATATTGATTGTTGCCTCTATTATGTAGGATGATGTAAAAAGACTAGTCTGGTTTCTTTTCAGAGGGAGGTCACTTGATCACTTTTTCTAAGCCAGTTTACCCAGCACCTAAACTTACCCACTGCCTCCAATTTCAAGGTTAACTACTGCGAAAGGGGGACAACTGGTTGGACACAGTTCTGAAGAACAAAGTATGATTCAGTTCCAAGGAAGATAAAATTGACACAGGCGTTAATTATGGCTAACTCCTAGGTCAAGGGAGTAATTAAAGAAGAGAGCACCGAAAAGACACGGACTAACGCTGAAAATGCTGGGCTCTTATTCTCAGCTCTTATGCAAATCACTTAATCTTTGTAGGCTTCAGTTTCTAAATATACCTAATATAACTTAAAATACTTAATATCACTTCTAAGGTTGCATTTTAATTCAGTATTAATATTTCAATGAATATCACTGGATGTCACTTCAAATTGCCCCTTGGTTTATTTATTACAAAAATTTATTGAGGTAAAATACACATAAAATTTACCATCTTAACCATTTTGAAGTATACAGTTCCCCCTCGGTTTATTTTTGACTCATCTCTTCCCCTGTAATTTCTGGCACAAAATTCCCTAGGGCACTTATTTTAGGACTGGAGAGAAGTTAGATGTACTGGAGTGGAAGCTCTGAAACTGTTACTCATTTAGCAGTAAGGCAGAGAGGACAGAATCCCAGGTGGGAAATGACTGCCAGAAGCCAGAAGAAAACATATCCAAGAAGCCCACTGGAAAGATCAAAGGTAAATGGTTCTATTTGGGCAGTATTCAAGGACCGGCAGAGGCAGGGGAGCCTGAATCTCTACCTCTGATAGTTTTAGAAAACAGTATCTGACATTTCATAAAGCTAGTAGTATTGGGCCAAAATAAGAGTACTTGGAATGACAGAATTGTAATTAAGTGAAAGAATGGATGATAAGGACTCTAAGCATGTAGGCAATTAATAAATTAACATCTTTTAACAACAAACACCTGTAAATACTCATGAAATGTGCTGGGGCTAAGAACATAGTGGTGATAAACGTGAATATCAGAACAGGTATAGTCTTGAGCAAAGTTTTCTTCTTGTGGCCTTTCAAAGACTGGTATTCAACAAAGGACACGACTTCATAGAGCTAGGTTTGCAGATTCAACTCCTACATTCGATGATGTCTCCAGGTGGTTTAAGTGGCTATAGTCTTGCATCACCGGTGTGGTTAATGAGGTAAAAGATTACAAAGGGTTTTCAATCATTACTCTTAGGAACACCAAATAGGTTATTATCACGTACTGCTGACACACACGTGTTTAAAACAAAACCTCTAGGGGCATCCAGGTGGCTCAGTCAGTTAAGTGTCCGACTCCTAATTTTGGCTCACAACACAAAGCCTGCTTGAGATTCTTTCTCCTGCTTTCTCTCTCTCTCTCTCAAATTAATTTTTTTAAAAAGTAAAAATAAAAAAATAAAACACTCTAAGAAACAGTTTGGTACACTTCTCACTCATCTCTAAATTTCGTTAAAGCCAGCATTTGAACTCCTAGTGGTCTCATCTACAGTGTTTAGAAAATATCTGCGTCCTTATCTCAAATCTGCATATCCACCAAAGGCAGAACACGGCTCTAGGACTTGAAAGATGTTAAAAGTCCTTACATCCCTCCATAGGTGTTGTTTGTTGTCCAAAGGTGTCCTTCCTCTTTGAGCAGAAGGAAAAAAAACTTACCGGTAAATTTTTTTTTTCTAGGCATTTGTTAAGAAATGCTAAATCTGACCACTATTTAGCCAATTATTACAAGAATGCTAACAAGAAAATAGATTCCCTTATAAGTTTGTGCACTTAAAAAACGGCTACTCTAAGGTTTACTAAACATCCTAGGCACAAAGAATATTCTATTGGAGTTTAATATATCTCATAATACGAGGGCCTTTTCAAATGGTGGAGCTCCAAGAGGAGCTAAAGTTAAAGTCCTGGGGAAATTCTGAGGTGGCCCTATTTTTAATTTAAAGTCCATCATGCTCTAGTATTACCAACAGTTCAAACAAAATCCCTTATGTACTACTCAAATATTTGTGGACTACTAAGCTTCTTTATAAATAAGGATGTCTGTTAACCAAACAAATTGGAAAGAGCCAGTGAGATCTGTCAATGCCTTTGGATTTGATTCTTATGAAATCAACAGGATTAAGCAATAAGTGCCAGCATGAATTTATCACTCACATGCAGGGAGTTTCTGGCTTTATGTTTCCTAAAGAAAATTTCATCATGTGGATAAATGACAGGCTTAATTCACAGCAATTTAAACTACTATAATCAGGCTGCAGTTTGTGCCATGAATGGAATGAGGCTCTATCAAATATGGGCATCCCCATAACACACAGATAAAAGGTAGAAAAGCCACTCTGGGAACTGACAGTACGGAGAAGGATTTGGAAATGTAGTCTGTGGTCTATGAAATTTTGGTGTGTGGGAAAACATTTCTAATTTTACATGGAAGTCAAAATGAAGAGGTTTTCTTTATAATCATTTTGATAAAACACAGCAATTCCACAAAGCTAGAACATCTCGATGCAGAAGTTTTAAGATCAACCACTTTCTGAGGAGTGTCATGTCTTAGAAAGAGTCAGGCTCTGAGCGAAACAGATATACATATACAAATGTACTTCCCCCTCATCTTTCCAAACTCTTAACAGTTTAGTTCTCCTCCAGTTAACATCAGACCTACCTGGAAGCAGAGAGAAAAGGACCATGTATGTGAGTCATAATAAAGGAGTTAACTCTAATTCTTGTTCTCTTTCAAACTTCTGGTTTTCTGAAGTTCCTTCCTGATTTGCCTTTCAACCAATCATTCATTCATTCATTCATAAAATAGTAGACACCCTGATCTCTAGCCTCATCTGCATACTCACCACCTCCGCATGGACATCTAATAAGCATTTCAAACTTAACATGCCCTGAACAGAACTCTGAGAATCTCTCCTGAGCCTGCACCCTCCCCAATCTTCTCAACTCAGGAAAAGGCCACTCTGATCTTAGTTAATCCTAAGACTCTTCACTTCGAACCTATCAGCGAATCCTGTCAACTGGAACTTCACTGAATATCTAGGATCCCTCCATCATTCCCCACCTAGTCCAAGCCATTGCTATCCACTGCCTGAACTATACAGTACCTTCAGACCTGGTTTCCCTATTTCTATCCTTGCCTCCTTAACGTCTGTTCTTAACATGGCAGCCAGAATGATACTCAGAAACGTTTTTATATATCCCGTCAGTCCTCTGCCCAGAATCCACCAATGGCTTCCCTTATCATTCAGACTCCTTCCCATAGCCGAATAAGGGCCCACAAGAACTGAAACTGAAGGTGTCTTTGATGTAATCAAAATAGTGGACTCAGACACTATCTAATATGATGAAATGTGCCTAGTCATAGCTCACACCGAAGTTACTTAAATTTGTCAATCTCAACTATTAAAATCAGGGCCTAGCCTTTGACACAGAATTACATTCACAGTTTGCAAGGACACAGGTACAAGTATGTTCAATGCAACATTATTTGGAATAGACTAAACCAAGTAATAGTCAAAACATCTGTTAATAGAGGAATGGTTAAATAATTTATGGCACAAAATCTTACTATTGAATATGATAAAGCTGTTAAACAATATGATGAATCTTCATGTATTTACATGGAGGAATCTTTCTCTCTCTCTTAAACTGCATGCAACCTGTGTCTCACTTTAGCTAATTCCAAACTGAGGGTCATTCTCCACACAGGCCATGCAGGCCATTCCCTCTGGGTATCTCCACTCTCCTCACAGTACGAAGTCCTACACACCCCTCACGACTCAGCTCAGAGTACTGTCTCCTTAAAGAACCATTTCCTGACTCTTCTGACTGAGTGGACAAGTGCTCAATGTTTGTTGACTGGATTAAAGAAAAAAATACCTGATTTTCTATATTCTAAAAACTAGGCTGAAACTTCTTTCTAAAAATTAAGTGGTATCTGTTCTCTCCTTTCCTTAGATCCAATGTAATTTATTTGTAGGTCATAAGGACTACCAGTGATACAGAACTATATGGTCTTTCCCTAGTAATCTTAACATCTACCTGGAAAGGTGTGAAGAGTAATTTTTCAATAGCTTTACTGAGATATAATTAGCACAAGAAACAATTTACCCACTGAAATCACACAGTTCAATGTTTTCTAGTACATTCACAGGGAGAATTATTATTTTTAACAATGCTAAAAACTCTCTGGGCTTGGAAACCATCAATTTGTGACTACTAGAAGATGTAACACAGAGGTGGTTTAAAAAAACAACACAAAAAAACAAAAAAAAAACCCAAAACAATTACTACATCTTATCTTATGTGACTGGCTTAATATATTTCATTAAGAAAATCCATCTGTGGCTATAAGCACGTTATTGGGTTTAGGGGAGCAGGAAAGAAACCTGTACAACTCTCAGTCTCATCAAATGTTTAAAAAGACACATTTAGGGTTTGATAAAAGTATGGTGAATGTGTAAGATTTCCAACCAGCTAGTATTTCCAACTGGACATCACCCCAATCCTCCATGTTCGACACGCTCCAAATGGAACCCATTACTTACTGGTTTCCAACATAATTTCCTCAGTCCTATTAATGGCACCAGTATTTCCCTCATAGTCATCTTTGCCATCTGGCTCTCCTCTATTCTGACATAGTCTCTAGTTTTTACTTGTAACTTCATGTCTGCAAATTCATACCATGGATACACTTCCTCTCCTCTCTTCAGCCCACCTGAAAACCTTCTTTAAATCAGTGTTTTAATTCATGTGGTGTGAGCCAGTAGTTTATGTCAGTCCACTCTGTTCACAAACACAAAGTGGGTGTACCTCATCATTTAAAAATATGACATTCTTTTCCTAAGATAATCAATCATTAATAAATTAAAAGTATTTTAAGGGATGCCTCCTGAAAGAGGCACAAACCTTTGGTACAATCCTGTATCTTTCTCACCAATACTTCTTTTTGTTATTCATGCTACAACTAAATTTTCTTATCTCCAAAATCTGGTTAGAATCTAATTCCATCCTGGACACTGCTTTGTCGTCACGTACTTTTAGAGACTATGTTCATCTTTGGCACTGCAAATCAGTTCCCTATTCAGGGACTTTGCTCTAACTCTCCTATTCTCAGGTAGTAGAAAAGGATAATGAATACATCTTGGAATTCTAATAGGACATAAGTATGTCATGACTATTCTCTGCAATTAGTTCTATTTTCATATCATTTTCTGCCCTTTGCTGTTATTACCCCCAGGATTTACTAATTTGGTGTTTCCTGAGATTCACATTCAAGTTCCTATTGTTAGCCTAATATGGTATCATAAATGTGGACTGGTTAAAACAAAAAAGATTTTTAAACAGGTGCCTCAGTTGATAGAGCATTTAACTCTTGATCTCAGGGTTTTGGGTTCAAGCCCCCGTGTTTGGTGCGGAGCCTACTTTAAAAAAAAAAAAAAAGTATTAATCTGATGCAAAAGCCATGAACATGCCCTAAAACTGAAGAGAAAGAGAATAACCACAGAAATAAAAGTGTTTGGATTTTTTTAGAGTCCTGAAAACAAACAATAAACAAAACCAAACCAGATTACTGAAAATAAAGGAGGCTAATCAGACTGAATTTGTATTACAAAAATGTGGTGTAGCTGGCACAGCCTGAACCTACTTCAGCTTTTATAAACCATCTCTAGCATACAGTGTATCTGGTTTACCTCTCAATTACAAACCTTAAGTGCCTACCAGAAAACAACTTTTAGGCAAATCCACCTTCCAAACCCTGCCAAAGAGTTCAGTTAATTTTATGTTAGGTCAGGAAATAACACAGAGAAGCAATGCTATATCCTTAGGAGAAGGCACAAGTGTCTGAAAGGAACCTGAATGTCACCCTAACATCAGTATTTAACAAAAATCCCATTGCAACTATGATGGCTTTGTGCTAGTTCCAAAAGGTCGACTGGAATCCCTAGCCTCATCCACGAGGTTGTAGGCAGGCAGAGGCCAGCCTTTTAAATCTTGGAGATTTTAACAGAAAGCAAGTAAGAAGTTTGCTTCATCAGTTGTAAGAGCCTTCATCCTGCCTACTTCATGCCAGTGCAGTAGTTACATGGATATTTTAAAGCTTCTCCTACTCTGTATGGAACTCTCCAAGGTTCTGACCCTACATGGTGGTCTAATAAGAGAGCAGCACTTGGAAAACCAAAGTTCAGGAAAAAACAGAACCATAGGTGTATTGGTCCTGTGCCATTTCTAAATATCGATTCGAAGTCTCACATTCACTTTGGACTTACTCTAACCATTTAAGCCTATCCCTGAGGTACACCCGCCTTAGAACATCACTGGTACGTCATTAAGTCCTATCACATTCTTAGAGTAGCTGGATCTATTCTTTTCTTCCTGTTCCAACCATTCTCCCAAGTCTGCTATTTTAGAATCAGGGTTCAATGGATTGTGGGTGAAGGGTCAGATTTAATTTAACCTTGATCTGTTTGGCTAGATTAGAGCTGATGTAACTGAAGAAATAAATTTCTCTCAACACTTTAAATATTTCAATCTGCTCCCTTCTTGCTTGCTTGGTTTCTGAAGAGAAGCTGGATATAATTCTTATCTTTGCTCCTTTATAGATAAAGATTTTTTTTTTTGTCCTGGCTTCTTTCAAGATTTCTTCTTTATCTTTGATTTTCTGCTGTTTGAATACGATATACCCAGGTACAGGTTTTTTGGTATTTATCCAGCTTGGTGTTCTTTGAGTTTCCTGGGTCTGTGATTTGGTGTCTGAAATTAACATGGGCAAAATTCTGAGTTACTGCTTTAAATATTGCTTCTGTTCCTTTCTCTCTTTCTTCTCTCTTCCCCCACTACACGTATTTTGTAGTTGTCATAGTTTTCACATATTTACTTCCATTTTTTTTCACTCTTTTTTTCTGTTTGCTTTTCAATTTTCAAAGTTTCTATTAATATATCTTCAAGCTCGGAGAGTCTTTCCTTAGCCATATGTAGTCTAATGAGTTCAGACATTCTTGATTTTTGTTACAATGTTTTTGATCTCTAGCATTTCTTTTTTCTCCCCCTAACATTTTTTATTCTTTCTCAGAATTTCCATCTTTCTGCTTATATTACTCATCTCTTATTATGTGTTGTTTACTTTTTTATTACAATCCTTAGTATAGCATAGTAGTTTTAAATTCCCAGTTTGATAACCCCAACATCTCCGCATACTTGAGTCTGGTTCTGATACTTGCTATGTCTCTTCAAATTGTGATTTTTGCCTTTCAGTATGCCTTGTAATTTTTCGTTGAAAGCTGGACTTGACATACTGGGTAAAAGGAACTCTGGTAAATAGTGGTGAACTCCATTTACTCAGTAAAGCAACTGGGGTAACTAGCCTTTAGTAGCGTGGTAGTGAGGTATGGGGGACAGAGAAGCATTCTATAGTTGTATGATTAAGTCTCAGTCTTTTCCTATGTGCTTCTTGGTCCTCCCCCAACCCCCACTCAGGTGGGACAGCATGGCTAGAGTGGGCTAGAGTTGGGTGTTTCTCTTCTCCCAGGTTGGTTAGGTTCCATAAAATCCCAATAGGTTAGGCTCTGTAAAATAGTTTTTCTCTTGAGGGCAGGCCTTGTTAAGAAGAACAGAATATGCTGACACATTACAAAACGGTTACGTTTCCCCTCTCCCACCAGGAGCAGAAGGAGACTTTTTTTTCTGATCCTCATTATGAGAACCCGACACATCTCCTGGAGCTAAGACTCGCAGAAATGTACTCCTCCACCCCCCCTGCCCCATCAGGTTTTTTTTAACTCTAAGACTTGTCCACACTGAGGTTCTAGCAATTCAGCATTCAGTTTTTCCCATCCTGAACTGGTTCCTGCAGAGCTTTCTGCTTGTGGGCTTCTGCTCTGGTAAGACAGGATTCTCTCCACTTGCCTGTCTGTCTAATTTTGAGGGCAGCACTCTGCCCTGTGACTTCACTTCTTTGATGAATCAAAGAAGCACTGTTGAATTTTTAGTTTGTTCAGCTTTTTACTTGCTAGGATGGAGTGATGACTTCCAAGCCTCTTACATGCCAGACCAGAATCTGGAAAAATATTTCAAATGTGTAAATTCTTAAGAGCTTTTTCGCTCCTAGAAAGCACTCTGAAGCCCCAGGCCAAGGAGGAAAAAGGAAAAGATAAGGACAAGATAATGAATAAGAAACAAGAGTTCTCCTGTTCCAATTGTGCCCCTCAGAATCACTCAAAGCAGTTAGGCCATCGCGAGCAGGGAAACAAAAGGCAGTTTACGATTTCCTGAGTGCTATCTCATTTCTCTACTGTCAGAAGTAACCCCAAAAGAACACGTGGAATCTTACCTCCTGTCTCCCACACTGCAGTCTGCCCAGCACCAGTTCATGCTGCCCAATCTTTCCCCCGTGGTGAAAAACAGTAAAAAGACCTGATTTCCCTGAGAAACTGAAAGTCTTTCAAAAACAGTTTTCATAGAAAAATAATGAAAAGGACACAGTTATGCAGAACTAGCTCAAACACTTTATAAGCAGATTAAAGAAGACAAACTCTGATTTTTATTTCTCATGCATTTTGCACATACTGGATGGGTAGTGGAAGGCAGAATAACCACAAGACACAGCGGTCTGCCTTTAGCCACTGCCCAGTGACTCTACCTGTATGCTCTGCTTTAGTTTTCTTTTTAGTGCTCTTCACCATTTCCCATTTTGTGTATCTGTTTACTGTATTTCTCTTGCGATGTAAATAAGCTCCATGAGGCCAACGATTTTGAACTTTCTCCCCTCGCATATCCTCTAGATCTAAAACAATGCTTAGTGTATAATTATGGCTCAATAAGTACTTGTTGAATTAATCCATGAATAGACATTCATTATTATCCCATCTGTATCATCTTCTTCGTACCAAATTACTCCGGCAGCTTCCAAGCAGGACTTTATGCTTCCGGTCTCTCCCGTCTCCAAGTTATCTTATATACAACTCCATTATTTCTACAAAAACACTGCTTTCATAAGGTTATTCCTCTGCTTATGAACACTCCTCTCTGACCTCAGCAGCTCCTCAGTATGATCCATAAAGTGTTAATAGATATTATATGAAAAGAAAGACTTGGTGAGTAGGAAAGTTTGGAAAATACATGATTAGAGATGTTTGCATACAACAGAACTTCTAAGAACCTTTAATGTACTAATGTGTAATGTAAATCTTCTGGAGAAAGATTTAATATTTCCTACCTTGTGACTACAGAATGAATCCTTTTTTCAAGAAGCAGGTCAAGAAAGCACACTTTTGTGAACCACACTGTAGGAAATAGTGGCATATAGAATTATCCAATACCATGTTCAAATGTGGCCCTAAGGGATGTAGGTAAAAACAACAAGAATACAGTTGTCTTTGTGACCATTCCTGTGTTGTATCTCAACCCGCTTCCATATTCTGTGGGTTCTGGCTCTTACCAACAGAGCTCACTAAGCGGGGGAAAGAAAACCCACTTCACACTGCAGATATATGTAATGACATATTATCTTTGAAAAGAAGGGCCTTTCTGGATTTTAACCTACTTTAGTTTTCCTTTTGATCCATACATAATTTTGTTCTTCAATGAACATATGTTATAGTTTGAATCTTTTGCTTGCATACTCTATCAAAGAGTGTATCATAGGAGATACTTTATTTTTAGATTCATTTTAATAATCAGTATGCATAAATTCAGCAAGATACAGGCCATGGGATATGTGACATTCCTACTAAAAATTAATCTTAAAAATCATATTAAATAACACAGCGTGCATATTAAATCTTTCAGGTTCAGGTTTTGGAAAAATGTCTTTATTGGTACTATAATCTTACATGGCATCCGCACTGTGAACAAGGGACTTTCTCCAAATTATATTCCAAACTTTGCAAAAATTTTCCATGACTCAGTATTTTTTCTTACAGTAGTAAGAAACATTGTTTCACTGAAATCAATGTAGTACTTATTGAAAAGCTCTGAGGAAGGGCTGTGTCTACAAGAATTCAGAAAATGTATCCAAAAGAGATATACACCAGATAGATTTCAGGATATCTGCCTACCATGCCCTTTTGGGAGATAACTGTAATAAACTTTCATCCTGACACAACTTTAATTTTCTTTAGGTAAAATTCCCACAGTAATTTGCATTTTAAAGGAAGAGGTTATATACAAATGTTTATACCTTTGAACCGAAGGATTTTCTTGCCTTCATCAAAAGACTGACATTCCTTTCTACCTTCCTGATATAAGGCTTCCGTCCCAACTCCAGAGATGGGCCTCATTAGTCTCTGGATAATCCCATTCCCCCTTGCCTGTGATGGGTTTAGGGATGATATATTCTGATGGCTTCTCTTTCTTACCAACAGAGATTATTAACACAAACAAATCTCTAATTGCAAATGTGCCCAATGAAACATGAGGGGACATCTGCTCATTCCCAGAGCAGATTTTAGGAAAACTTTTCTCAGTTTCTCCTAAGAAAAAGCCACAGGAAGAAATGCCCACTTTCCTTTCTGGGCGTTATTATATCTGGATGTGGGGCCTGGAATGGCTGTAGCCATGTCACCGTCAATCCTGACGGTGGTCACGTGAAAGGATGCAGAGAACACAGGGTTCTTTATGACACTGAGTCTCCAACCTACCAACTCTTCAACCTGCCCTTCCTCTAGATTTCCTACTGGAGGAGATAATACATTTCCTCCTTTCTTAGCCAATTTGATTCAGGTTCTTACTATTTGTAGCTGAAAGATTGCTGGATCAGGAAGGGCACTGTGGCTTGGACTGAGTGCGTTGAATGAATTAGATTCCCTCTCTTGGGAAATACAAGGCCTGAGAAACAAAGAGAGAAGCTGCCACTTAGTTGTGAGGAACTGAACTGAGAGAGTCTATAAAAACAGGCAACTCGTAGGAGCATTATAAAAGGAACAAAACCGAGGAAGCCAGCTAGGCTAGAGAGAAGAGGGATACAGACATGTATAGCAAGAGGCAGAGAAGCCATTAGGAAGAACAGCACAGCTCCTTGAAGAAAAAGATACTCTTAGATTTCTAGTTCCCAGGCTGCTTAGTTAAGCTTTTCTTAACCATGAACTACCAGGAGACATCTCTGTAACCTTATACTGTACTTCCTTTCACCAGAGTTAGATGGAGTATGTTCTCTGCTGCTTAACGAGTCCTGTCTTAGGACATACGAGCATATATGCAAAGGGGAAAGTCAAAATAGACGAAAACTGCAAAATCAAAGGGGCCGAAAATAACAGACGAAGGATGAAAGAATGGCTCCAACAACAGTAAAACTTAACAAGATTGTACAAGTAAATGACAAGGGCACAAAATGATCACATCCGCAGTATCAAACAAATTGGCCCCTGAGAGAGATTAAGCCATGCATCAAAGATGTTCTACACATGGCAAAAAGGTGTCCAGATCCAGCATTTGATTTTCAAATCCTTTCATGACACATTTTTCCCTTTTACTTATTTTTAAGCTTCTGGAAAAGGATGCATGGGACTGATGTTTTTGCTCTGGAACCTCTCTCATGTGGTGTCTCTTTCCTCCATTCCTCCCCCCACCCCCACCAATGAGTTTTGCTGTTATTACTCCATATTAGCCCTGACTACATTTCACTTGGGTTACTACAATACTTGTCAAGGTAATCCCCATGGTTGTGGGCTCTCCCAATTCCAATGCAAATTAATCTTTCTAAGCAGAACTCTATTTCATTCCTCTATTTAAAAATTCTCATGGGGTGCCTGGTGGCTCAAGTCGGTTGAGCGTCCGACTTCGGCTCAGGTCATGATCTCACGGCTCGCGGGTTCAAGCCCCACATCGGCTCTGTGCTGACAGCTCAGAGCCTGGAGCCTGCTTTGAATTGTTTCTCCCTCTCTGCCCCTCCCCTGCTCACACTGTGTGTGTGTGTGTCTCTCTCTCAAAAATAAACATACATTAAAAAAAATAAAAAAAATAAAAAACATTCTCAGTGCCTCTTCCGTGTTTATGGCATGAATTTATCCCATATTACTCCTTAGCCTAGGTAGTATACAGAAATTCCATGATACATGGTTTTAACACTTCTTTTATGCCTTTCCTATCTCTTCATATTAACATCTCACTGTCCACCTTTCCTCCCCTGTGTGCTCCAGCCAACCTGAACTGCTTTGTTCTCCATGTAAACTTCATAATTTTTCTAAGTCTGAACTTCAGCTCATGCTATTACTTTTACCTGAAGTTTAGCTCCTAAGCAAAATTCTCTTCTACCTCTAAATGTTCTTCCACCCTAGTAGGCAGCACAAAGAAGTAACAGATTTTTAGAAATAGCAACATGTTCTAATTACTAAAATCAGCATATAAATGGATCAGAGCAGATACACGCGAAATCACTTTAAGGACTAACAAGTCAGCAATACTTTTCCAAAATAGAAAGATAGAATGCAGTCAGAATGAGAGTTTCCAAGGGCAGCAGCAGTCCAAATGCTATCCAAAGGTGTCAGATACACGCTCTTTTAAATGGTCCTTCAAGTTCCAACTCAAATGCCATCTCATTCAAAAATCCTGCCTTGCCCATTAAGGTCTGTCATTGTTACATGAATAGGTCTCATTTAGTCCAGCAGAACTGAAAGCAGAAAACCACATCTTATTCAATCTATAGTCCACAACACTAAGAACAGTGACTTATAAGTAACAGATGTTCAGCAAATGTCTGTATAAATTTTATTCTCAGGACATTAGAGAATAAAAGCGACGAGATCTCCTTTTCTATCTTCAGGTTAAAATAAAAGGAAAGGCCTTTTAAAGGGTTTCTATTCTCAAGGGGAATCTGAGTTAGCTAAACATCTAGTTTAGAGTGTAAAAACAATCAGTGTGTAGCAGTAGATTGAGGGAGGAATCAAAGTTTCTGAGAAAACTTAAGACAATTGAATGGGAACTGAATTGGGTAACTAGCTTACTAGCAACTCAAGTCAGCGTTTCATAGCTTGATTATTTTATTTTTTTTGGAATACCAAAATCACTAATAGAAAGGTCATGTACTATGTGCGAGGCATAATGCAAAACAAAATTTCAGATCAGGCATTTCAAAGCGGTAACAAACCAGAAACAAATCGAATAGGTTACTTTGCTTATGAATAACCTGTCTGTTTCTTTCCATGAATGAGTTTCTCTAAAAAGAGATAGTAAGTCCTAACGACTGCTATGCCAGTTATCTTCATGAAGTGGTAAACTATAAACTGGTGAGTGGGGGCGACTGGGTGGCTCAGTCAGTTAAGTGTCTGACTTCAGTTCAGGTCATAGTTTCGCGGTTTGTGAGTTCGAGCCCCACGTCCAGCTCTATGCTGACAGCTCAGAGCCTGGAGCCTGCTTCAGATTCTGTGTCTCCCTCTCTCTGCCCCTCTCCTGCTCATGCTCTGTCTCTCAAAAAATGAAGAAAGAAACAAACAAACAAACTGGTGAGTGGTACCTTTGGAGAAGGTGGGAATGTGCAACAAAGGACCTTCAAGTCCTCTAACAGCCACAACATGGTACCCTTGTGTTAGGCCTATCAGCATTTGATATGCTGAACAAAATTACCTACATATGAATACATTCAGGTTGATAAGCCTTCTGGGTAAACTGAAAAATAACACATTTTCTAATAAATGAATAACTAAAACTATTTATAGCAGAGAAATGGATAAAAGCAATATAAGTATGTTTTGGACTGACTGTCTTGGTCCATAAAAGCACGATTTTTGTTCAAAACAGTAATCATCAATGCTAGATAGTCAATTCTTTCAAATTCTTTAATGAACATTTACATAGTGTTTACAATATACTGTGGGCTAAAGACTGCCACGAGCTAGAAATACAAGCATAAATAAGAAACATTTATTGCCATCCAAAACTTTAATCTAGTAGGAGAGACAGACCTAGAAGCATACAATTATTAAACGGCAAGTACAGCATTGAGAGATACACAGACGCTCTTATGATACCACAGAGAAGCGACCTCTTCCCAGCCTACCTAGCACAAGGGGGTCCAGAGAGGATTTTCAGGCCATTGTTCTTTCAGTAACCCCTATCACCACTACCATTATCATCTTCAAAAGCCCCAGTATATACAGCCAGATAGTAAGCAACAGACTACTCACACAGACTTTAAGCAAAAGTTAATATAAAAAATGGAAATGAAGAAATTACTAATATGCCCTTAGCTATATAAAGAAGATGTCAGATTTTACTGGAAGATGAGGTGACCAAAGCAAGAAAAACATTTTTTTTAAAATTTAAATATTTAAGTTAAAAAATCTTTAAAAGTCCTGTCCCTCATGTATGTATCATTTGTCTGTGTGTGTGAATATGTATATACATGCACACATATACGAATGAAAGATTTACTGATTAACAAAGAGTTTGCTGTGTTGCAGAACAACGTTTTAAATGTTTTTTAAAACATTTTTTAAATGTTTATTTAGTTTTGAGACAGAGAGAAACAGCACGAGTGGGGGAGGGGCAGAGAAAGAGGGAGACACAGAATCTGAAACAGGGTCCAGGGTCTGAGCTGTTAGCACAGAACGCTATGCGGGGCCTGAACCCACGAACTGCGAGATCATGACCTGAGTCGAAGTCGGATGCTCAACCGACTGAGCCACCCAGGTGCCCCAATGTTATAAATGTTTTGATTAAATTTTCTCTCAAAGCAATTTGTATTCTGAAGTCAGATTTCATACTCATAGTTATTTTCTAAAGGGTATCGATGGTGAAAAATAAAAACAGTCCTTACCTGGGGAGGCAAATTTCACCTCACGTTAAACATAAAGTCAGATCCTCCATGAAGTTTTTCTACTCTAAAAATGTGAAGCTGATGGGTGTACAGATTCTTAATAAGACGCCACAGATGGACATGGTTAGTGAAACATGGTTTAAGACTGAGGAGAAGAGGCAGTTGATGACAAGCAGAAAAATGTACAGTTCTCACTTACATTTAGGTGTGGGGAACTAATTTAAAAGCTACTGGAGACGCCTGTCTTAGAATTCTAAAACAATGTGTAAAGAAGTTCCTTTATACCGATTAAACTAGCATAATATGAAAGAATTTACCTTTTATTTGAAATAACTTGTAACTGGGTTTTTACATAGATAGAACTATAAACAGGGTACTAAACGACAAAATCAAACAACGAAGTCAAGAAATACGTAAAGAAAAAGAGGCACGTGGTTAGTACCTATTTTGGCTAAACAAGCTGACACAGGCCAAATACTGTTTGAATAATAATGACTGAAATCTTGGAGCAGTATCTACCGCAGACAGTAAAAACCTGCAGCATAGGAGATCAGACATCAGATATTTCAACAAGCAAATGAAATGTGTATCACAATAAACGAAATCAGCTACTCCAAACCAGACATCTAAGTTTCTTTTTTTTCCTTTTTTTTTCCATAAAAATTCATCCTATCAGTAGAGATTCTAAAAGTTTTTTTCGCCCCTTTAAAAATGTTTATTTTGTACTGAAAAGCACTGAAATAACAAAGCAGAAATTCCTCTAAGAGGAAATAATAAGATCATTTTATGGAGCAGATATTTAGTAACACAAACTTTACCATAATCATGTTTTACCGAAACAATTTCTATATTTGCTTTCCCCACAGTTTTTTTTGTTCCAAGTTTTTAACCATGGATCCCAACTTATAATTAACTTTAGAATGCTAAAACACACATGCAGGTGACCATAGAATGGCTAACCAAAAAAAATGGAATAAAGCAAAGTGAAATCAGAAAGGTGTTTATACAGATGACTTAAAAAATTGCAAGTAACTTAGAAGGAGAGGAAAGACAGATCTGAGAAGGAAAAAAGACAACTCACATCAAAGAAACCTCCCAGCTTGTTCCACAGTGGTCCTAAAATTACTGGTGGAACGTTCTGGTACCAGCGTTGAAATTGGATCAAATCTATTTTCTTTGGCATAAGTTGTTGCTACAAGTGACCATTTCTCACTGCTTTAAGTTCTTGAAAGTTTCTGTGCAAGGCAAAATACACAATCACGTCTGTGTTCAATCTGATCTCCATCCTGTGAGGACAACAAGCCTCCATTAAACCAATGTTAGGAGCCTCTTCTCTGAAAATGCCAATTATCTTTCCCAATACCCTTCTTGTTGGATTTTCTTTTTTCTCCTGCTATTGGAACAATTCTTCTGGGGCAGAGGAAGGATGGTATCAGGGTGGAGGATCAAGTTACTCAGCATTTCTGAGCTAAGGAGGAAAAATGACAGGCTGCTTTTCTCACTCTATGGTTTCCAGAATGATTCCAAAAATGACAACATTCAAATGTAAGTATGAAGTTATTTTTATGATGTACAGTATGATTGAAGGATCTCCAACTAAACTGTCTTTTCAGAAAAGAAATAACAATGTCCTTTCCTATTACCTCTATAGTTGCATGATGGTCTCCTGTCTGTTCTGCTCTTGGAGGGGCCCATCTTTCTGGTGGAGGGAAAGGGTAGTCGGTCCCAGGGTTGAGGTTCAAGTTACTGAGCCCTCTACCAGTATTGCTGAGCAGAAGGAAAGACAGACTGCTGTGTCTTCCTGGAAATTTTCTTCTTGGGGCATCTGGAAAGACTCAGGATTCAGCTGGGTTAAAATAAACTTCGTGATTGGTTCATGGAAGCCAAATCACAGCTTGAAGCTCCTCCTTGGATCTGTGGGTCTAGACAGGAAGGTGATGCTCAAGACTCTCAAATTGCTGAAAGTTGGCCTAGAAAGGACTCCCACCAAGTTTCAGCCTTCTAAGAGTTTTAAAAGAAAAAAGTGAGGTAATCTGACATTAAGGATCTCTATGTACTAGAGACTGGGCTAAGAAATGAGGACACAACAATGAATAAAAACTAGAGTATCTAATTTCAAAAACACAGTGTAATGAAGGAAAGAGACAGGTGAAATATGTTTCAGCATTATGATACAGATGTTAGCATAGTTTTAACGGAGCAGGAAAAGGTAGCACCCAACTCTTTAATCTACTGGGAGCTTCCTTCTTTTCTAAAACACTGTCCTAATTCTTAATGTAGACTTCAAAGTTCTCTAAGTACTCTATATTACAACCTATGTTTTCCAGTATTACAAATATTGCCAGTCCACAGGGAACTTGTTCACACTTCCATGATTTCATATGTATCATTCCTATTGTCAAGAATATTCTTCCACCTCCTATCCATTAGTCCTTCCTATTTGTCTTTACTCAAACTATGTAGCAACATAGTATGTACAGTGGTTCTCACATGTTAGTTAGTGGTTCATAAGAATCACATTGGGAAGCTTGGTAAAAAGGCCAAGTCTTGGATCCTATACCCAAGAAATACAATTCAGCAAGGTCTGGTATGGGACCTAGAAATCTTTTTACACAGTTACCAATATAATTTTGATGTCTGGTCTACGAAACGGGACTCTGAGAAACACTATTGTAATGGTTAAGGGCATGGGTTTTTTAGTCAAGCCTCATTTGAGTTTGAATCCTATCTTTTCCATTTATTAACTATGTTATCACAGGCAAATTTATTTTCCCACTAAGTCTCCCTTTCCTCCTCTATATGAGGATGATGGTAACGTATCCAACTACGTATGTCTTAAATGGGACAAGAAATACAAACAGGTAGCAGGGGGCCTGGGACAAGGTGATTATTCAATAAATATTACTGTTATTAGCATTATTAACAACAATTTAGAAGTCAGCTTTCTGATCAAGGCCATCTGAATCTGGCTGGTTCTGTCTCTCCAAACACTTATATTAGATGCTCTGTTGAAGAAATCCAAATTGCTCTCATTCACATCTAAGTAGTTCATGTTTTTCACGATAACTTGTGTAAAAGTAGAGCAGTGAGCCAAAGGCAGCACAAAGTCCCAAGATCATATTCATGACATACTGTCTATCACCAGGATTCTTGGCAAAATTGCAAACTAGGAGATTTGATTTTGGTGCTCTACCAATTTCTTTCGTTTGTCCTCTCCTGCATCTCCCTCACATAAAAGTGACCCACTGCCTGTAAAGATGTTAAAAAGTCAGAAGGGATTAATTTTGGCCATAGATCCCTAGCCACCAATTTCCCATAGATTTAGTGTATCCAATGATAAGATTTAAAGTTATATGTGTCTTCTGTGTTAACTCAAGATTTGATTACAGTGCTTTATATGTGTGTAAACACACACATTGTTTTATATATATAAAAACAATGTATGTATATACACACATATATAAATGTTGCCTTTTATTACTGTATGTTTTTCAGTATATACTCAATACATGTGACATGTTTTTAAAGCAAGTGCCTAGATGAGATCTTAGAAGTACCTGTATCCTCTTCAATCATGAAGTTATCTGGGATACATAAATGTATGAAAAGCTGATACTGGCTCCTTGGTATAGCTAGTAATTGCTTTTTTTTTTTTTTTTAAGCTAATAATTACTCTTTTATGTAGCATTTACACAATGATTTTGGAGTAACAAATTATTTCCATTAAAATTATCAGTCCAGGGGCACCTGGGTGGCGCAGTCGGTTAAGCGTCCGACTTCAGCCGGGTCACGATCTCACGGTCCGTGAGTTCGAGCCCCGCGTCGGGCTCTGGGCTGATGGCTCGGAGCCTGGAGCCTGTTTCCGATTCTGTGTCTCCCTCTCTCTCTGTCCCTCCCCCGTTCATGCTGTCTCTCTCTGTCCCAAAAATAAAAAATAAACGTTGAAAAAAAAAAAAAATTATCAGTCCAGTCCATATACCTCAACGTAATAAAGGCCAAATACGAAAAACTCAGAGCTAACATATTCAATGGTGAAAAAGAGCAATTCCTCTAAAATCAGAAAAAGGACAAAGATGTCCATTCTCACCATTTTTATTCAACACAGTACTAGAAGTCCTAGCTACAGCAATCAAATGAAAAAAAAAAAATTAGAGATACCTATATTGGTAATGAAAACTGTCACTACATATAGATAACATGATACTACAGACAGAAAATCCTAAAGCTCCACCAAAAAACTATTAGAATAAATCAAGTCAATAAAGTTGAAAGATATAAAACTAATATCCAGAAATTGGTAGTGTTTCTATATACTAACAATAAAGTAGCACAAAGAGAAATTAAGAAAACAACACCGTTTACAATTGCAACAAAAAGAAAAAATACCTAGGAATATATCTAACTGAAGAAATGAAAGATCTGTTCTCTGAAAACTATAAAGAGGTGATGATAGAAACTGAAGATAACACAAACAAATGGAAAGATATTCCACATTAACGTATTGCAAGAATATTGTTAAAATGTCCACATTACCCAAAGCAATCTACAGATTCAACACAATCCCTATCAAAACAACAACAGCATTTTTCACATAACCAGAACAAATGATCCTAAAATTTGTATGGAACTATAAAAGGCCCGGAATAGTCAAAGCAAACCTGAGAAAGAAGAACATAGCTTCAGGTATCACAATTCCAGATTTCAAGATACACTACAAAGCTGTAATACTCAAAACAGTTTGGTATTGGCACAAAAATAGACACATAGATCAATGAAACAGAACAGAGGGCCCAGAAATAAACCCACGCTTAATTGGTCAACTAATCTACAACAAAGCAGTAATGAATATACAATGCAGGAAAAGACAGTCTCTTCAACAAAATGGTGCTGGGACAACAGGGCAGGGCAGCTACAGACCCTGCGAAGTCATCCTGGCCAGAGTAACATACTTGCCACGGACAGAGCCAAAATCACAACTTACTATACTGAATCAAATTAATCAAACTAAAGTGTCTGCCACATTACAGGTGTTCAGTGCCTATCTGCTGAATGACTGAATCAATATACGGTGAGTGGTTACCTTTATATACATCAACCAGACTAAAAAGAAATAAGTGCATTATTTTTTTTATTTTTATTATTTTTAAACGCATTTTTAAAACCTGAAACTAAAAACAAGTGAGTTTCCCATTAGAACTCAGTTAAAGCCTATCTAATTCCTGCAGATCTCTACATGGATAACTCAAATTTCAATTACTTTAATTTTACTTCAGTGAATTAAAGACCAATCTTCCTTGCATGTGGTAGGTGAAATATTAAGTGTTTTAGTGAGGAATATGTAGCTTTAGGCAACTTAACAATATAATAAATCTAGCTCTGAACTCAGAAGTGCTGTTAACAAAAGAGGTGCACTAAAAGCAATAAAAATCAATTTTTATATATATACAATCAAAGACAGAAAACACAACTTTTCCTCTATGCCAAAACTCATAATGAAACACTACTATTTCCAGAAGATTCACACCTACGAAGACCACTTGTATTGTACTGTATATATATTATACGTATTTGTATTAGGTAAACATAAAAGTAGAGCTCACTTTGGTTTTAGCTATATTGAATACAATCTTTCTTGCAGTGTTTTTTTTTTTTTTTTTTACTCTCATTTACCTTATATAATTTTATGGTAAGCAGTTTTCCTATTTTAAACATAATAACCTAGGGAAAAACAAGCAACACGGTCAATTAAAATAACTGTAATAATAATTTGTATTTTGATGTTTGAATCACTGGAGGTCTGAATAGAAAAAAATGGAAGAGGTTGAAAATGCTTACTGAAGAAGATCAATAAAATGGGGTGCCTGGGTGGCTCAGTTGGCTAAGTGTGACTTTGGCTCCGGTCATGATCTCACAGTTCGTGGGTTCGTGCCCTGCGTTGGGCTCTGTGCTGACAGCTCGGAGCCTGAAGCCTGCTTTGGATCCTCTGACTCCCTCTCTCTGTGCCCCTCCCCTGCTCACACGTGCTCTCTCTTTCTCTTTCCCTCGCTCAAAAATAAACATTAAAAAACTTTTTTAAAGATCTTAAATAACAGCAAGTAGAATATATAACTACTGATAGTCATGTGTTTCTATAAAGAGCAGAGATTTTCTTCTACTTGTTCAGGAAGTTCATAATAGAGATAGTTTAACCAAATCAAGAGTTGAAATCTGGTTGCCCAGAAAAGCCAGAGAAAAAGATAACTCGTTTGCTGAAACTAAGATTTAAAATATATCGAAATAAACGATATTAAGCGATAGCTGATCAGCATACTGACATAAGGTATGTACATCTACTAATCCAATGTTTTATGGGGAAAGGATCTACAGTCAAGCAATAAAGCTTTCAAGACAAATCAACTGTTTGTAGTTAATGTTGAGAAGATACTAAGTGCCTTGAATTAGTTAGTGTTTTTAGTATATCAGTAAATTATATTTTTCTGCCTGTCTTCATTCCCTAGATCAACTTCTGGATGTACAAAGATTTCTAAGTGTTCCTAGAATAGTTAAAAAAAATTTTTTTAATGAAAGAGCTATTCCGGAGAAAAGATCTTCTTAGCTATGAAAAAGTGATGTTAAAAAAGTACTAGCAGGGGGTGCTTGGGTGGCTCAGTTGGTTAAGCATCCAACTCTCGGTCTCTGCTCTGGTCATGATCTCACAGTTCATGAGACCAAGCCCTGCATTGTGCTCTGCACTCACATCAGGAAGCCTGCTTGGGATTCTCTCCTCTCTCTCTGCGTATGCATGTGTGCTCTCTTTCTCTCAAAATAAATACATATTTAAAAAATAAATAAATCATAAAAAGCCTTCTCTGCTCCCACCATCACCATGACACCGCTATCACCACTTGCACCATCACAAGGACTCCCAATTGGCACAACACAAGTAGACGTAGATGTTGGAACTGCATCTCTATTGTCCTCTGTCATTTATAAAATACTCTCACATACACTGTTATCGCTTAGGCCTCATGAATGAATGTGTATGTTAATTCCCTATTACGTTACTTCAGTAAGCAAGTATTATTAGATGATACAGCAGATGACAGAACTTAAGTACATAATGGAGCTAGGATAATTACATGGCTCTCCTGGTATCTAGTTAAGGGACTTTCCCCCTGTAGTATTATAAACTTCAAGTATTCAAATACGTTCACTTGGTTACCTGTGGTTATCTTGGTAGATGTTACCTGACCTGGGAAAAAATAATTTGCTACATACTTATAATAACAGTATATGTCATTTTAGAACACAGTGGTCACCAGCTCAAGTGTATAGTACATGATTAGCAGATTCAAAGTCAGTATAGACAGATACAAGGAGTATGTGCAAGGATCAACAAAATGCTGCACTCACAGATGGAGAGACAAATGCGCAGAAAAAAGAACGGAACTACGTGACACTACCCTAACCAGTTGCAGTATGCTAAAATATAATAGGCGCTAGAACACTGGAACTGACAAGCTACATAACATATCAATTATACAATATGTGTAGCCTGACAGAACTTAGAGAAGAGTAAAAAGTATTCATTTTGCTGACTACCAATTCAAGAACACAAACACTGACAGGGAGATTATAATTGGTAAACAAGACATATATTCCAGCAATAGGATATACTTGTCACAGCCTCCCGTCTAGTTGGACTTTCTCCAAAAGATCTACACTCTAAACTGTCTTCTGAACTTAAACCACAGAGCTATCTCATAATTTTCCCCATGAAAATATACTTATTTTCACCAATAGTAAAATCTTTGCCTACTCACTATGAAAAAATCTTCAAACCCAGAAACAAAGTACAAATGACAGCCCCCCTATAATCCCACTCCTCAGACGTACACTGGACAGCTCAATTCATATTTTCCAAACTCTTCCCTGTCTTTGAAAATATGCATTTATAATGAAATATAAACATTGTTTGTATATCTTTGTCATATAAATACGCCATTATCAGTATAAACCATGTATTATATAAATTGCTTCAAATAGTAAACAGTATTAAATAGTAATGATTTGAAAACCTAAATGCAATACCACACTCAGTATTTTTCAATTTATTTTTCTCATAACAATTTATCGTTTAACTTTATTGATTCTCTAATTCCAAGGGCAATTCTTTCACAGCTGCATTTTATTCAGAAAAAGAAATTTCATTTACTACATGATACAAATAGAATAGACCATTTTTTTAAGACTCTAGACTTATTTTCACTTATAATCCGCCCCCAAGCTTCATTACACAAAAGGACTATTTTGACTATTTAACATATAGTTCTAATTGTATCTGACATAAAATTAGTATTCAAGTGAAAAAATCTGACAAAGATTTAATCTGTCATATGTCTAGAAAGCAATCTGTAACAAAAGCTTGAATGTTTGGCCCAAAAATTTCATTTCTAGTCATTTATCTTCAAGAAATAATTAAAAACATGTTCAAAGATTTAGTTTCAAGGACATTCATGGTAATGTTGTCTATAATAGTGGAAAAGATCTAAATGCCCATTCACAAATAATTGGTTAAATACATTTACGCTTGACGGATTACTATACAGTGACTGAAAATAATTTTATAGAAGTATATTTACTGACCTAAAAACATTTTCTTGAGATATGGGTGGGGTGGGGTGGGGTGGGTGGGTGTGTGTACAAAAGTATACTTTATTTCTTAGGAAGTTAAATATACACCTATCATTTGATCCAACCACTTCATTCCCAAGTATTCAACCAAAAGAAAAGTATACATCTACACACAGATTTGTAGATTAATGATTAAAGCAATTTTATTTGTAATAGCCAGAAACTGGAAACAAACTAAATATCCATCAACAGGTGAATGAGTAAATATATTGTTATCCAAACAAGGGAATACAACTAAGCTTCAAAAGGAACTACTGATACATGCAACCCTACAGATGAATCTCAAAATTATACCGAGTAAAAGTAACCAGACAAAAATGAGAGTACATAATACATGTAGAATTCATTTATATACAATTCTAGAATTCTAGAAGCTAATCTATAGTGACAGACAGCAAGTCTATAAACCCCAGTGTTTGCCTGGGGTGAGGGGATGAAGAGGTACAGGTGAGAGGGAAGGACTACAAAGGGATATAAGGAAACTTACTGTATGTCAACTGTACCTCAATAAAGCTGTCAAGTAACACACACATGGACTTAAACTTATGCTATCATACCACTGCTTTGTTTGAAATATAAGACCAAATGCAGAAGTCCCTACAACATAAGCATGCAGTTTAATGAATTACTCTAATCACGCAGAGAACCACCACTAAGATCAAGAAATGCCAAGTGCCACCGCCACTCTCCCCTTCCTCATCACGGCCCCCTCCTTCCTTTCAGAGGCAACCCTATCCTGACTTTTATGGTAATCACTTCTTCTTCTCCTTCTTCTCCTTTTTAAAAAAGTTTTATTTATTTATTGTGAGAGCATGCTTGTGAGCAGGGGAGGGGCAGAGAGAGACAGGTAAGAGAGAGAACCCCAAGCGGCAGCCACACTGTCAGTGCAGAGCCCAGCGTGGGGCATGATCCTGTGAACTGGATCCTGAGCCCAAATGAAGAGTCAGACGCTTAACCAACTGAGCCATCCAGGTGCCCCTTCTTTTTCTTTTTTAAAAGAATAATTGTACTAAGTATGAATCCCCAAACAATATAGCTTACTTTTTACATATTTGGGGTTTTTAAACAAACAGAATGTGTTCTTTTGTGTTTTCCTCAGCAACATGTTTTATTTAAGAGTCATTCATAAAGCGTAGTACATTAGTCTTTGCTGAAGAATATTCTATCGTACGAATATACCACAATATATTTGTCCATTCTGCTGGTGGACATTTTGGTATTTCTGCTTTAGGACTAATAACAACAATACTGCTGTGAACATTCTTTTAGGTGTGCCCTGGTATATGTACATGAAATACAGTGAAATTTTTAGGTCCAGGGTATATTTATTTTTGAATTTATTTATTAATTTACACACTACCAACAGTATATGAGAGGTCCTGTAGCTCCATATCCATGCATTCCCTTTACAGCCCTTATTGCTACCTGAGAATTTGTTACTTTTACTTGTTTACTATCCCTCTTCTCCCACCATAGACTGTAGCCTGCATCAGAGCAGGGACTTGGCCTGTCTTGTCCACTGCTCTCCTCCCTAGCATATACAACAGTGACTGGAACAGTGCCTGACACAACAGCAGCTGAACAAGTATTTGCTGAACTACCAAACAAATAAATGAAAACTCCAGCCCATTAGTGTCTTTGGCCAGAGCGAAGCACAAGGACGAATGGCTTCGCTCAGTGACTCCAAAAATGCTTAGATATTATGTAATAAAAAATGGATGTACAATTACTTAAAAATCATGAGTCAGCCACAGAAAACTATGTACATATACAAAGAATAAAAGTGGAAAGAAACAAATTAAAACTTAGGAATATTTGTCTTGGGGCACTAAAAAGTATTTTTCTCCCTTCTCCTCACCTTCACCCCTACCTTTTACAGATTTTCCAAAATTTCTTCAATAAATACTTTCATAAAAAAAGGTAAACTTAAAAATACATAATACCAATGAAAAAGAAGGAACTACTGATGCATACGATAACGTGGAAGAATCTCCTGGACATAAGGCAGGGTAAAAAGAAGTGGACACAGAGTACTACTCTATGTGAAATTCAAAAACAGGCAAAACTAACCTATGGTGACAGAAATAAGACTCATGGTTATTCTTGTGGGCATACTGACTGGGAGGAAATTCTAGAGTGATGGAAAGGTTTTTTTATCTTATCTTAGGAGATAGCTACCTTAGAGGATATATATCCAGAAAACGTATCAAGGTATAAACTTAAGATGTATGCACTTTTTGTACGTAAATTCCACTTTTAAAAAGAGGAAACCATGTAAGTGAAGAATGACTAGATAGGAACAAAAAAGGAAAACAGGTTTTGTGAATTTCTATTGTTTTGTAACCACGCTATTCGTATTCCAATTAAAATAAACAAGAGAGGCTCAGAAAGCTTTTAAGTGTGCTAGTCACTAAAGCAGAGTTGGATTTGTAAGTCAAATTCCTCATACCACATAGAAAAGCAAACCCTCACTGATAGTTTCTGAGTCTTTTTGCTGTCCTCTTCAGATTCCTCCACATTCTTCAGCATGAGACATATTGTACACTTAGGATATAAGTTTGGAAATAAACTAAGAGGTGAACATGTAGCAGAGCTTTTCTCATTCCAAACAAATGTGAATTTTCTGAAATCAATGATAATAATAACTGCTCTCAGCAAGGGAAATGCTGACAGCAGTCACTTAAAATATGAGAAATATGCCATGTGGCCAATATGTTAGGAAAAATGTTTCCCTCTTCTTCAGTTCCTTTTGGGAAAATAGTATTTCCTATATCTGTTAGAAACCGCAGCAGACATAATATGTCTTAGATATATGTCTTACTATAATGCTGACAGGTTTTTATTTTGGGGGGGGGGTGGTTTACAAAGTACTTGTCTACTTTTTGTCAATCAGTAAAATCAGTATTCAAAAATTACTAGTCCATTATCATAAAGTTGTTAATGAAAAATAAAATCTATTCACACATTGTAATGACTGCCTGATCACTCTACATTTTAAAATACAACACACCTTAGAAACAAGGCAAGTCGTATTCACTCAACTACTGACTGCCTGTTAATGTGGCAGACACTTTACTGGGTGATGAGGATATAGAAATTGAGTGAGATACAGACTGTGCCCTTGAGAAATGCAAAGCGGAGGAGGAAAAAGATACATAAGCTGATAATGGTACTTGACAAGAGACAAAACCATGAGAATGTGGATGAATTAGCTTTAGATTAAATTGGCAACTGTACACAGGCTAGATGGATAAGGGAGATACTGGAGGCAAGAGAGCACTGGGAATGCTAATCAGGAGCTAAAAGTGAATTAAGGAGGAACTAAAGGAAATATAACGAGCAGAAATGAGAAATATTTCAAAGAAAAAATGTGTAAGACTAGGCAACTAACTAGATATAAACATGAAGGAAGAGTCAAAGATACTCAGTGGTGATAAACATGTCAAACTAGCGACAGAACTCTGGACACAAGAAGAGCTTATTTAGAAGAAGAGAAGGTAATGTGCTCAGCTTTGTAATTTATTTTCCGATATCAAGGCAGAAGTAAGAACCTGGAGTTCAGGTAACGTAAAGGCTCAGGTCAAAGATTTGAGCATCATCTCAGGCAGTAAAGCTTTTGGAATACAGGTGCTCAGAGTGGGAGAATGCACAGAACTCTTTCTCTCAGGGGACAGGAAAAGAGAGAGAGAGAGAGAGAGAGAGAGAGAGAGAGAGAGAGAGAGAGAGAGA